>NW_028148930.1:112500-355000 GCF_965112155.1 Podarcis liolepis | reverse complement strand
TTGCGATGGGGGAGAGACCCCGGACCACGCAGGAGATCGTTCAGAGGGCGCTGGCGGTGGGGGTGCGGCTGGAAGAACGTCCGTGGAGCAGGGACGAAGGGTGTGGAGGGCGCGAACCAGCCAGGGGCTCCTCCTTCCTTCCCAGAGAAGCAGCGCGTGCGCAATCCACGCCTCCGCCAGGAGGAGGGGCGGAATCTATGGAGGTTGGAGGTGCAAGGGCTCAGTCAGCAGCCAGAGCCCTAGCACCGGCAACAGTGAAAGCGAAGCCTCCTAGAGGGAACAGGAAGCGTTACTGTCAGAGCTGCTTGAAGATCCTAGCTCACACAGGATCACGCTAGCCAGCCATCATTAAGTAAAAGTCTTTATTGAATTACAGTTTCCATTCTCACGCTGCTGCGTGCAACTCTACGTCTAGTAGCTAGGTCGGCGAAGCTCCGTCTGAGTCTCCGCCCCGTGTGCACCAACTTAATATCCTAGCCTTGCTCCACCTTTTCCGCCTGACTGTCCTCCTCTGGGTCCCTCTACCCCCCGGGGTTTCTTCCTTCCGGGATTCTTCTGACGCTGACCCGGACCCTCCTGTCTCCTTGCGCCGGGCTTTAGGACCTGGCTCTCTTTCGGGGCTGCTTACTGCGCCGCCTTCCTCTGCATTTGAACTTGGCGCGCGCGCCCAACCTTCCACTTTCCTCTTAACCGTTTCTTCGCTCCCCGATGGAGGTGTGGCCACTCCTGACTCATGCCCTCCCTCCTGTGGTGAGCTGCCAGCGCTTCCCCCCTGGCTCCCTTCCTCTTCCCTGCTTCCTGGCGGTGACGCTGGTCCCGATTTCCAGCTGCTCTCCCCTGAGTCCCCTCTGGCTCTATCTTCCTGGGGTGCCCCCCTAGACTCCCCCCTTGCCCTGGCCACTGGTGCTCCTTTCTGTGAATCCTCTGATTCACTGGAAAGACTAGGAGATCTCGGGTCGTCGTCATCACTCATCTTTTCTTCTGCCTCCTCCCCTTCGCTCTCTGTTTCCTCCCTTGCCCGTGCCTCTGCTCCTAAACCCCTGACATCCATCCCCCCCTCGAAGCCCCCCATTCCCCCCTCCCCTCCTTCCGGTGCTGGAGCTGGGGGCTGCTGTTGCAAAGGGACGAACGTCGGATATCGGTCGCTTCCCGTGGCGGGCCTCCATCTGAAGTCTCCCGAGTCTTCCTCCCTGCTCTCGTCGACAACGGTCACCTCCGCTTCCATCTCTGTGCCGCCGTGCTCGAAACCAGGGTCGTCCCCGAAAACGTCCATGTCCGTCTCTCCCTCACTTCCTCCTGGCGGTGTTGCTCGTCCTGGGCCTTCCAGCCACCGTCTGCGGAACTGCTCCTCTGGTCTATCGTCCCACCAATACGAGGGTTCTGATGCAGATCCCGAGGGTGACCCCTCCGGGGAACGGACGTCTTGTGTCGGGTCCTCGTCCGAGTCGAACCCCCGGAAAGTGCTGGCCGAAAGCGTGGGCGTGAAAAGCCAGTCGTCGAAAAAGTCTGCTGGCATAGGTCTATGGGGGAAGAGGGCATGAAACTCGTCTTTGAGGAGAGGTTCGTCCAAGGCGTAGCCCGGCACCCAGCTGTTCGCACTGGCCGGGGTGCCCTCCTTGGCGAGAAAGTATTCTACCCCCTCTTCCCCCCATCTGGAGTCCCAAATCTCCGTGACTTCGTTGATGCGCTCCTTCTGTGCCAGAAAACTTCCAAAAATTCTGCGTACTTGTGGGGAATCGCTTGCAGCGTGCCTAGCAGCAGCTGTGACTCCTCTTCCTCTCCTTCCTGCCGGGGCACGATGCAGTGTTCAGCACAAAAGGAAGAGCCGAAGATCAGCTGCCTCTGGTACCAAGCCAGCGTTGGGCTGTGCTTGTCCAGCCAACTCATTCCCAATACAATGGGCGTATCTGATAGTTGAGTGACATTGAAGCTGATGATTTCTTTGTGATTTCCAAGTCGCATCGCCATGGGCGGCGTCTGCTTCACCACTTGCCCCCCTAGCAACTCCCTGCCATCCACCGTGACAACCTGCAGGGGCAGTGTGGCCGGCAGCAACTGTATAGCGTGTTTGTCGACAAAGTCCTGCCCTATAAAGTCCGCATTGCTGCCTGAGTCAATGGTGATTGGCACGTCAGTGGTGATTCCATTGGGCAGCTGGAGAGATGCGGTGAGCCTCACCACTGGTTTGGGCGGGAGGGGGTTCACGGGCTGTAAAACCTCTGGGGACTGCGTCACTAACACGTCTGGCTGGGCCCCAGGGCCTCTTCCTCCAGCCAGACTGCGTCGTTTCCCTGCTGTGGTCCCCCTTGCTGCGGTGCTGCAGTCACCATTGCCGAGGCTGCAGTAAGCTTGTGGAGCCTCTGGGGACACTCTTTTGCCATATGCCCTGGCTCTTCACAGACGTAACACTTCCTGTTCCCTCTAGGAGGCTTCGCTTTCACTGCTGCCGGTGCTAGGGCTCTGGTTGCTGACTGAGCCCTTGCACCTCCAACCTCCATAGGTTCGGCTCCTCCTCCTGGCGGAGGCGTGGATTGCGCCCGCGCTGCTTCTCTGGGAAGGAAGGAGGGGCCCCTGGCTGGTTCGCGCCCTTCACGCCCTTCGTCCCTGCTCCACGGACGTCCTTCCAGCCTCACTCCCACTGCCAGTGCCCTCTGAACGACCTCCTGGGTGGTTCGGGGTCTCTCCCCCCTCGCGATCTCATCTTTAATCGAGTTGTGCAGCCCCTCCCAAAAGAGGTCTCTTACAGGAGCCGAATCTCTGTCCCATTCCAGGGCACTGACCAAGGCGAAAAAGCGGGCATGATACTGCCTGACGCTGGTCCTCCCTTGTCTCAGCCCATGCACCTCCTTCCGTGCAAGATCCACGTCAATACTTGATAAAAAACACCCATCCATCGCTTTAATAAAGGCATCTGCATTCTGGAGCGCCGGATCCTTATCTCTCCATAAATTGCGTAGCCATGCTTTCGCATCCCCATGCAAATGGGACATGATGAACCCCACTCTCTTTTGTTCATCTCTAAAGTCTTTATGCAGCAGTTGCAGTGCGCACAGTACGTCGGCTCTAAAGTTGGGATACTGTTGCAGGTTCCCATCGAAGTGAGAGACCAGCCCGCCTGTCCGTCTCGCCAACCCAATTCCCTCCTGCCGGGGTGTCTGCTTTGTCAGCACGTCTAACCTGACCTGGAGATCCCTGCAGGCGGCAGCTGCCTCCTCCTCTCTCTTCCTGGATGCGAGAGCCTCGGCATTCAGTTGTGCCACTGCGTTTCTGAGTTCCTCTATCTGCTGCTCAGCCGTCATGTCGTCTGCCGTTCGTGAGCTCGCTAGTAGGCACCTGTTTCTCTCCCCTCCTCGAGGCTGTAGATGCCCACAAGAGGGAGACAGAGCTTACTGTCAGAGCTGCTTGAAGATCCTAGGTCACACAGGATCACGCTAGCCAGCGATCATTAAGTAAAAGTCTTTATTGAATTACAGTTTCCATTCTCACGCTGCTGCGCGCAACTCTACGTCTAGTAGCTAGGTCGGCGAAGCTCCGTCTGAGTCTCCGCCCCGTGTGCACCAACTTAATATCCTAGCCTTGCTCCACCTTTTCCGCCTGACTGTCCTCCTCTGGGTCCCTCTACCCCCCGGGGTTTCTTCCTTCCGGGATTCTTCTGACGCTGACCCGGACCCTCCTGTCTCCTTGCGCCGGGCTTTAGGACCTGGCTCTCTTTCGGGGCTGCTTACTGCGCCGCCTTCCTCTGCATTTGAACTTGGCGCGCGCGCCCAACCTTCCACTTTCCTCTTAACCGTTTCTTCGCTCCCCGATGGAGGTGTGGCCACTCCTGACTCATGCCCTCCCTCCTGTGGTGAGCTGCCAGCGCTTCCCCCCTGGCTCCCTTCCTCTTCCCTGCTTCCTGGCGGTGACGCTGGTCCCGATTTCCAGCTGCTCTCCCCTGAGTCCCCTCTGGCTCTATCTTCCTGGGGTGCCCCCCTAGACTCCCCCCTTGCCCTGGCCACTGGTGCTCCTTTCTGTGAATCCTCTGATTCACTGGAAAGACTAGGAGATCTCGGGTCGTCGTCATCACTCATCTTTTCTTCTGCCTCCTCCCCTTCGCTCTCTGTTTCCTCCCTTGCCCGTGCCTCTGCTCCTAAACCCCTGACAGTTACATATGTGATGATCCACAGCATATGGCGAAAGAGTGTCCCCGGAGGCTCCACAAGCACACTGCAGCCTCAGCAATGGTAACTGCAGCAACGCAGCAAGCAGAACCACAGCAGGGAAACGACGGAGTCTGGCTGGAGGAAGAGGCACTGGGGCCCAGCCAGACGTGTCAGTGAAGCAGTCCCCAGAGATTTTACACCCCATGGACCCCCTCCCGCCCAAACCAGTAGTAAGGCTCACCGCATCTCTCCAGCTGCCCAATGGAATCACCATGGACGTGCCAATCACCATTGACTCAGGAAGCAATGCGGACTTTATAGGGCAGGACTTTGTCGACCGGCACGCTATACAGTTGCTGCCTGCCACGCTGCCCCTGCAGGTTGTCACGGTGGATGGCAGGGAGCTGCTAGGGGGGCAAGTGGTGAAGCAGACGCCACCAATGGTGATGCGACTTGGGAATCACAGGGAAGTCATCAGCTTCAACGTCACTCAACTATCGGACACGCCCATTGTATTGGGCATGAGTTGGCTGGACAAGCACAGCCCGGCGCTGGCTTGGTACCAGAGGCAGCTGACCTTCGGCTCTTCCTTTTGCGCTGAACACTGCATCGTGCCCCGGCAGGAAGGAGAGGAAGAGGAGTCACAGCTGCAGCTAGGCACGCTGCAAGCGGTTCCCCACAAGTACGCAGAATTTTTGGAGGTTTTCTGCGAGAAGGAGGCAGACAGGCTACCCCCCCACAGACCATATGACTGCAAAATTGACCTGCTGCCGGGGGCGGCGCTGCCCAAAGGGAAGCTGTATTCCATGTCTGCGGACGAACTGCAGGAACTCAAGGAGTTCATAGATCATAATTTGGAGCGCGGTTTCATCCGAGAGTCCAAGGCAGCGGGGGGCAGTCCTGTATTCTTTGTTAAGAAGCGGGACACGCCCCAAAAAAGACTCGTAGTGGACTATCGTATTTTGAACAGTGTGACCAAGCCATCGGACTTCCCCATGCCCCGAATCGACGACCTCCTCGCAAAGGTACGCAAGGGCAGCGTGTTCACCAAGTTGGACCTGCAAGGGGCGTACAACCTCATTCGCATGCGGGAAGGAGATGAGTGGAAGACAGCCATGTTCACGCCCCTGGGCACCTACGAATATAGAGTTATGCCTTTTGGATTGCAAAATGGCTCCCACGTTTTTCAAGCTTTCATGCATCACGTGTTGGCGGGGCTCCTCTACAAGACGTGCGTCTGTTTCTTGGATGACATCCTGATCTTTTCGGAATCGCAGCAGGAGCATGACAGACACGTCAGAGAAGTGCTGAGCAGGCTACAGCAACATAGGCTTTACGCCAAGCTGGAGAAATGCCAATTCGACGTGACGGAGGTGGATTTCCTGGGCTACAAGTTGTCTGACAAGGGGCTCGCCATGGACAGCGCCAAGGTTCGAGCAGTGTTAGATTGGAAAAGCCCACGCAACCGGAAGGAGGTCCAACGGTTTGTCGGCTTCGCGAACTTCTATCGCAAGTTTATCAAAGGCTTTGCTATGCAGACAGCGGCCATCACGGACACGCTCAGCTCCAAGAAAAAGAAGTTCATCTGGACAGAGCAGGCGGAGCAGTCCTTTCAGGCACTCAAGCGTCTCTTCGCGTCGGAAGAGCAGCTGCTTCATGTCAACCCCAGCAGGCCGATGAGGGTGGAGACAGACGCTTCGGACAGAGCCGTGGGAGCAGTCCTGCTGCAGAAGGACCCGCAGGGGGTTTGGAGGCCGGGAGCGTTTTACTCAAGGAAGCTCAGCAAGTCCGAACAGAACTACACCATCTGGGACAGGGAGTTGCTGGCCATTCATGCAGCATTCAAAGCGTGGAGGCACTTCCTGATCGGCGCCAAGCACACGGTGCAGGTCTGCACGGACCACAAGAATCTGGAGCACTGGCGCACGGCACAGTTCCTGAACCAGAGGCAAATACGTTGGGCTGAGTTCTTTGCGAACTTCGACTTCCGAATAGAGTATGTCCCGGGGGACACCAACATCATGACGGATGCTCTCTCCCGTAAGCCACAGTATCTGGAGGACGCAACGCCAGCGGCCGCCATGCACATCTTCGCACCGACAGTGTGGGCGTGCGCTGCGGCAACAGTTGACCTGGATGCGGTGCGACGAGCGTTGCAGGATGACTCCTTCGCACAAGCAAAGATGGCAGAGGTGCACAGGGGCACGGCAGCGACCGACGAGTTCCAGCTGCGAGATGGATTGCTCATCCGTAAAGGGGCCATCTACGTGCCGGGAGACAAACTTCGCGCCAAGGTACTGCAGCAGCTGCACGACGCGCCCACTGCCGGGCACTTTGGCAAGGAGAAGACGGTGGAATTAGTCGCCAGAGACTTCTGGTGGCCCAGAATGAGAGGGGAAGTTGCGGACTACGTGGCGACCCCTGACACCCCAGACCAACGGGCAAGCGGAGCGGGTCAATGCCATCATGCAGCAGTACCTGAGATGTTATGCGAATCAACAGCCTGCGGCGTGGGTGGATTACCTGCCTCTCGCCGAGTTCGCCTACAACAACACGAAGCACGTGTCCACGGGGGTCACGCCGTTCTTCGCCAACAACGGGAGGCACCCCAGAACCTTCCCGGGACTGGAAAGAATGGGGGAGGGGGAGCCGCAGACAGCAGACGCGTTCGCGTCGGAGTTGCAGGAGGTCCATGATCAGCTTCGGCGGCACCTGGAGTTGGCTAAACACGCATACAAGGTACAAGCGGACAAACACAGGAGGGTTGGCGAAGAGATCCATGTGGGAGACTGGGTCTGGTTAGCAGCCCACGCAGTGCCGGCCAGGTCGTTAGCGAAGAAGAAACTAGGGCATAAACAACTAGGACCCTACCAAGTCGAAGAGCAGGTCAACCCGGTGGCTTTCAGGCTGACGCTTCCGGAGGGTTCCAGGATGCATCCGGTGTTCCACAGATCGGTGCTCACTCCCTACAAGACACCTCACAGATTTCAGGAACCAGGAACGGCACCGAGTCCGCTCTGAGAGGGAATGCAGCAAGTGGGAGTGCCACAAGAGGAGCCCATCAACGAGGTCACAGAGATTTTGGACTCTAGATGGGGAGAGGAGGGAGTTGAATACCTTCTCGCCAAGGAGGGCACCCCGGCCAGCGCCAACAGCTGGGTGCCGGGCTACGCTTTGGAGGAACCTCTGCTCAAGGACGAGTTTCATGCCCTCTTCCCCCACAGGCCCATGCCAGCAGACTTTTTCGACGATTGGCTTTTCACACCGACGCTTTCAGCCAGCACGTTCCACGGGTTTGACTCGGACGAGGAACCGACACTGGACACACGTTCGCCGGAGGGGTCACCCTCGGGATCTGCCTCAAAACCCTCGTATTGGTGGGATGATCGACCAGAGGAGCAGTGGCGCAGGAAGTGGCTGGAGGTTCCAGGTCGAGCGACGGACCCAGGAACGACTGAGGTGGAGACGGACGTGGACATGTACGGGGAGGATTTTGGGTTCGAGCACGGAGGCACAGAGATGGAAGCAGAGGTGACCGTTGTTGACGAGTGCAAGGAGGAAGAACCGGAAGTCTTCAGTTGGAGGCCCGCCAAGGGGAGCGAACTGTATCCGGCATTCGTCCCCATGACACTGCAGCACCCAGTTCCCGCACCAGAAGGAGGGGAGGGGGGAAGGGGGGGCTTCGAGGGGGGGATGGATGTCAGGGGTTCAGGAGCAGAGGCGAGGGCAAGGGAGGAAACAGAGAGCGAGGGGGAGGAGTCCGAAGAAAAGATGAGTGATGACGACGACCCGAGATCTCCGAGCCTGTCCAGTGAATCAGAAGATTCACAGAAAGGAGCGCCAGTGGCCAGAGCAAGGGCGGAGCTTAGGGGGACACCCCAGGAAGAAGGGTCCAGAGAGGGTTCAGAGGGCAGCAGTTGGAAATCGGGGCCAGCGTCACCAACAGAGCGCAGTGGGGAGGAAAGGCGCCAGGTATCGAGCTCTGGCAGCTTGCAGCAGGGGGGAGGGCATGAGTCAGGAGTGGCCACACCTCCATCGGAGAGCGAAGAAACGGTCAAGCGGAAAGTGGAAGGTTGGGCGCGCGCGCCAAGTTCAAATGCACCGGAAGGCGGCGCAGTGAGCAGCCCGGAAAGGGAGCCAGGTCCTAAAGCCCGACGCAAGGAGACAGGAGGGTCCGGGGGGTCAGCGTCAGAAGAGTCCAGGAAGGAAGAGACCACGGGGGGCAGAGGGACCCAGAGGAGAACGGTCAGGCGGAAAAGGTGGAGTAAGGCTAGGGTATTAAGTTGGTGTACAAGGGGCGGAGACTCAGACGGAGCTTCGCCGGTCTAGCTTATAGGACGTAGAGCTGAACGCAGCAGCTTGGAAATGGAAACTGTAACTCAATAAAGACTTTTATAAAGTGAACGCTGGCTAGCGTGATCCTCTGTGAGCTAGGATCTGAGAGCAGCTCTGACACTGCGATTTTTGGTTGAATGTGCATTCTAACCCCTAAAACACCAATTTGAAATAAGCCCCATAAGTGCGTTATCATCTTATTCCTATGTAGATGGAAGCCAAAATACCTTTTTGCTTTGGTTGTGGTGATTCTGGTGCACACCCAAAAAATACCACGCGAATTGAAATAAGCCCAATCAAAGCATATTCGTCTTCTTTCTAGGCATATGGAAGCGGAAATATGGTGTTTTGTTATTTTGGTCTCATTGCATACACTTTGCGATTTCTGGGTAAATGTGCATTGCAAAGAACACTACTTTAACATAAGCGAAATCCAAGATTGTTCTTTCTGTGTAGTTGGAACCCAAAACAACTTGTTTTGCTTTGTTGAGAATTATGACAGTTCGCTTTGCTATTTCCGGTTGAATGAACAACAACAGTGCAATGCAAGCTTATTCGTCCTCTTGCTATTGACGTCGAACCAATATACCTATGCTTGATTTGGGCTCATAACAAACATTTCACTGCGATTTTTGGTTGAATGTGCATTCTAACCCCTAAAACACCAATTTGAAATAAGCCCCATAAGTGCGTTATCATCTTTTTCTTATGTAGATGGAAGCCAAAATACCTTTTTGCTTTGGTTGTGGTGATTCTGGTGCACACCCAAAAAATACCACGCGAATTGAAATAAGCCCAATCGAAGCATATTCGTCTTCTCTCTACTCATATGGAAGCGGAAATATGGTGTTTTGTTATTTTGGTCTCTTTACATACACTTTGCGATTTCTGTGTAAATGTGCATTAACACCAAAGAACACGACTTTGAAATAAGCTAAATCCAAGATTGTTCTTTCTGTGTAGATGGAACCCAAAACAACTTGTTTTGCTTTGTTGAGAATTATGACAGTTCGCTTTGCTATTTGTGGGTGAATGAACAACAACAGTGCAATGCAAGCTTATTCGTCCTCTTTCTATTGACGTCGAACCAATACACCTATGCTTGAATTGGGCTCATAACAAACATTTCACTGCGGTTTTTGGTTGAATGTGCATTCTAACCCCTAAAACACCAATTTGAAATAAGCCCCATAAGTGTGTTATCATCTTATTCCTATGTAGATGGAAGCCAAAATACCTTTTTGCTTTCGTTGTGGTGATTCTGGTGCACACCCAAAAAATACCACGCGAATTGAAATAAGCCCAATCGAAGCATAATTCGTCTTCTTTCTAGGCATATGGAAGCGGAAATATGGTGTTTTGTTATTTTGGTCTCATTGCATACACTTTGCGATTTCTGGGTAAATGTGCATTAACACCAAAGAACACTACTTTAACATATGCGAAATCCAAGATTGTTCTTTGTGTGTAGATGGAACCCAAAACAACTTGTTTTGCTTTGTTGAGAATTATGACAGTTCGTTTTGCTATTTGTGGGTGAATGAACAACAGTGCAATGCAAGCTTATTCGTCCTCTTTCTATTGACGTCGAACCAATACACCTATGCTTGATTTGGGCTCATAACAAACATTTCACTGCGATTTTTGGTTGAATGTGCATTCTAACCCCTAAAACACCAATTTGAAATAAGCCCCATAAGTGCGTTATCATCTTATTCCTATGTAGATGGAAGCCAAAATACCTTTTTGCTTTGGTTGTGGTGATTCTGGTGCACACCCAAAAAATACCACGCGAATTGAAATAAGCCCAATCGAAGCATATTCGTCTTCTCTCTACTCATATGGAAGCGGAAATATGGTTGTCAGAGCTGCTTGAAGATCCTAGCTCACACAGGATCACGCTAGCCAGCGATCATTAAGTAAAAGTCTTTATTGAATTACAGTTTCCATTCTCACGCTGCTGCGCGCAACTCTACGTCTAGTAGCTAGATCGGCGAAGCTCCGTCTGAGTCTCCGCCCCGTGTGCACCAACTTAATATCCTAGCCTTGCTCCACCTTTTCCGCCTGACTGTCCTCCTCTGGGTCCCTCTACCCCCCGGGGCTTCTTCCTTCCGGGATTCTTCTGACGCTGACCCGGACCCTCCTGTCTCCTTGCGCCGGGCTTTAGGACCTGGCTCTCTTTCGGGGCTGCTTACTGCGCCGCCTTCCTCTGCATTTGAACTTGGCGCGCGCGCCCAACCTTCCACTTTCCTCTTAACCGTTTCTTCGCTCCCCGATGGAGGTGTGGCCACTCCTGACTCATGCCCTCCCTCCTGTGGTGAGCTGCCAGCGCTTCCCCCCTGGCTCCCTTCCTCTTCCCTGCTTCCTGGCGGTGACGCTGGTCCCGATTTCCAGCTGCTCTCCCCTGAGTCCCCTCTGGCTCTATCTTCCTGGGGTGCCCCCCTAGACTCCCCCCTTGCCCTGGCCACTGGTGCTCCTTTCTGTGAATCCTCTGATTCACTGGAAAGACTAGGAGATCTCGGGTCGTCGTCATCACTCATCTTTTCTTCTGCCTCCTCCCCTTCGCTCTCTGTTTCCTCCCTTGCCCGTGCCTCTGCTCCTAAACCCCTGACATCCATCCCCCCCTCGAAGCCCCCCATTCCCCCCTCCCCTCCTTCCGGTGCTGGAGCTGGGGGCTGCTGTTGCAAAGGGACGAACGTCGGATATCGGTCGCTTCCCGTGGCGGGCCTCCATCTGAAGTCTCGCGGGTCTTCCTCCCTGCTCTCGTCGACAACGGTCACCTCCGCTTCCATCTCTGTGCCGCCGTGCTCGAAACCAGGGTCGTCCCCGAAAACGTCCATGTCCGTCTCTCCCTCACTTCCTCCTGGCGGTGTTGCTCGTCCTGGGCCTTCCAGCCACCCTCTGCGGAACTGCTCCTCTGGTCTATCGTCCCACCAATACGAGGGTTCTGATGCAGATCCCGGGGGTGACCCCTCCGGGGAACGGACGTCTTGTGTCGGGTCCTCGTCCGAGTCGAACCCCCGGAAAGTGCTGGCCGAAAGCGTGGGCGTGAAAAGCCAGTTGTCGAAAAAGTCTGCTGGCATAGGTCTATGGGGAAAGAGGGCATGAAACTCGTCTTTGAGGAGAGGTTCGTCCAAGGCGTAGCCCGGCACCCAGCTGTTCGCACTGGCCGGGGTGCCCTCCTTGGCGAGAAAGTATTCTACCCCCTCTTCCCCCCATCTGGAGTCCAAAATCTCCGTGACTTCGTTGATGCGCTCCTTCTGTGCCACTCCCACGTGCCCTGTTCTGTCTCTGACCGGACTCGGCGCTGTTCCGGGTTCCTGGAACCTGTGCGGTGCCTTGTAGGGAGTGAGCACCGATCTGTGGAATACCGGATGCATTCTGGAACCCTCCGGAAGTGCCAGTCTGAAAGCTACCGGGTTGACCTGCTCTTCGACTTGGTAGGGCCCCAGTTGTTTATGCCCTAGTTTCTTCTTGGCCAACGACCTGGCCGGCACTGCGTGGGCTGCTAACCAAACCCAGTCTCCCACGTGGAGCTCTTCGCCAACCCTTCTGTGCTTGTCCGCTTGTACCTTGTATGCGTGTTTGGCCAGCTCCAGGTGGCGCCTCAGCTGATCGTGGACTTCCTGCAGCTCCGACGCGAACGCATCTGCTGTCTGCGGCTCCCCCTCCCCCCTTCTTTCCAGTCCCGGGAAGGTTCTGGGGTGCCTCCCGTTGTTGGCGAAGAACGGCGTGACCCCCGTGGACACGTGCTTCGTGTTGTTGTAGGCGAACTCGGCAAGCGGCAGGTAGTCCACCCACGTCGCAGGCTGTTGATTTGCATAACATCTCAGGTACTGCTGCATGATGGCATTGACCCGCTCTGCTTGCCCGTTGGTCTGCGGGTGTCTCGCCGACGCCAGGTTGATCTTGACGTTCAGGAAGCCCATCAGCTTCTGCCAGAAATTCGAGATGAACTGCCGCCCCCGGTCGGACAGAATAGACCGTGGCAGACCGTGAACCTTGAACACGTGGTCTATGAACAGTTTGGCGGTTTGCTCCGCCGTGGCCACCTTAGCACACGGAATGAAATGCGCCATCTTGGAAAACAGGTCCACCACCACCAGCACTGCCGTCTTGCCCCTCGAGCTGGGCAGATCCGTGACAAAGTCCAGGGCCACCCTCTCCCAAGGTTCGACCGGAGTTTGCAGCGGTTCCAACAGTCCGGCCGGCGGTTTGTGCACTGGTTTGGCCCTCTGGCAGGTGTCACACCTCGCCACGTAGTCTGCGACCTCCCCTCTCATTCCAGGCCACCAGAAATCCCTGGCTACTAATTCCACCGTCTTCTCCTTGCCAAAGTGCCCGGCCGTGGGCGCGTCGTGCAGCTGCTGCAGCACCTTGGCGCGAAGGTCGTCTCCCGGCACGTAGATGGCCCCCTTACGGATGAGCAAACCATCTCGTAGCTGGAAACCGTCGGCCGCAGCCGTGCCCCTTTGCACCTCTGCCATCTTTGGTCTCTTTACATACACTTTGCGATTTCTGTGTAAATGTGCATTAACACCAAAGAACACGACTTTGAAATAAGCTAAATCCAAGATTGTTCTTTCTGTGTAGATGGAACCCAAAACAACTTGTTTTGCTTTGTTGAGAATTATGACAGTTCGCTTTGCTATTTGTGGGTGAATGAACAACAACAGTGCAATGCAAGCTTATTCGTCCTCTTTCTATTGACGTCGAACCAATACACCTATGCTTGAATTGGGCTCATAACAAACATTTCACTGCGGTTTTTGGTTGAATGTGCATTCTAACCCCTAAAACACCAATTTGAAATAAGCCCCATAAGTGTGTTATCATCTTATTCCTATGTAGATGGAAGCCAAAATACCTTTTTGCTTTCGTTGTGGTGATTCTGGTGCACACCCAAAAAATACCACGCGAATTGAAATAAGCCCAATCGAAGCATATTCGTCTTCTCTCTACTCATATGGAAGCGGAAATATGGTGTTTTGTTATTTTGGTCTCTTTACATACACTTTGCGATTTCTGTGTAAATGTGCATTAACACCAAAGAACACTACTTTAACATAAGCGAAATCCAAGATTGTTCTTTCTGTGTAGTTGGAACCCAAAACAACTTGTTTTGCTTTGTTGAGAATTATGACAGTTCGCGTTGCTATTTGCGGGTGAATGAACAACAACAGTGCAATGCAAGCTTATTCGTCCTCTTGCTATTGACGTCGAACCAATATACCTATGCTTGATTTGGGCTCATAACAAACATTTCACTGCGATTTTTGGTTGAATGTGCATTCTAACCCCTAAAACACCAATTTGAAATAAGCCCCATAAGTGCGTTATCATCTTTTTCTTATGTAGATGGAAGCCAAAATACCTTTTTGCTTTGGTTGTGGTGATTCTGGTGCACACCCAAAAAATACCACGCGAATTGAAATAAGCCCAATCGAAGCATATTCGTCTTCTTTCTAGGCATATGGAAGCGGAAATATGGTGTTTTGGTCTCATTGCATACACTTTGCGATTTCTGGGTAAATGTGCATTAACACCAAAGAACACGACTTTAACATAAGCGAAATCCAAGATTGTTCTTTCTGTGTAGATGGAACCCAAAACAACTTGTTTTGCTTTGTTGAGAATTATGACAGTTCGCTTTGCTATTTGTGGGTGAATGAACAACAACAGTGCAATGCAACCTTATTCGTCCTCTTTCTATTGACGTCGAACCAATACACCTATGCTTGATTTGGGCTCATAACAAACATTTCACTGCGGTTTTTGGTTGAATGTGCATTCTAATCCCTAAAACACCAATTTGAAATAAGCCCCATAAGTGCGTTATCATCTTATTCCTATGTAGATGGAAGCCAAAATACCTTTTTGCTTTGGTTCTGGTGATTCTGGTGCACACCCAAAAAATACCACGCAAATTGAAATAAGCCCAATCGAAGCATAATTCGTCTTCTTTCTAGGCATATGGAAGCGGAAATATGGTGTTTTGTTATTTTGGTCTCATTGCATACACTTTGCGATTTCTGGGTAAATGTGCATTAACACCAAAGAACACTACTTTAACATATGTGAAATCCAAGATTGTTCTTTCTGTGTAGATGGAACCCAAAACAACTTGTTTTGCTTTGTTGAGAATTATGACAGTTCGTTTTGCTATTTGTGGGTGAATGAATAACAGTGCAATGCAAGCTTATTCGTCCTCTTTCAATTGACGTCAAACCAATACACCTATGCTTGATTTGGGCTCATAACAAACATTTCACTGCGGTTTTTGGTTGAATGTGCATTCTAACCCCTAAAACACCAATTTGAAATAAGCCCCATAAGTGCGTTATCATCTTATTCCTATGTAGATGGAAGCCAAAATACCTTTTTGCTTTGGTTGTGGTGATTCTGGTGCACACCCAAAAAATACCACGCGAATTGAAATAAGCCCAATCGAAGCATAATTCGTCTTCTTTCTAGGCATATGGAAGCGGAAATATGGTGTTTTGTTATTTTGGTCTCATTGCATACACTTTGCGATTTCTGGGTAAATGTGCATTAACACCAAAGAACACTACTTTAACATATGCGAAATCCAAGATTGTTCTTTCTGTGTAGATGGAACCCAAAACAACTTGTTTTGCTTTGTTGAGAATTATGACAGTTCGTTTTGCTATTTGTGGGTGAATGAACAACAGTGCAATGCAAGCTTATTCGTCCTCTTTCTATTGACGTCGAACCAATACACCTATGCTTTATTTGGGCTCATAACAAACATTTCACTGCGGTTTTTGGTTGAATGTGCATTCTAATCCCTAAAACACCAATTTGAAATAAGCCCCATCTGCGTTATCATCTTATTCCTATGTAGATGGAAGCCAAAATACCTTTTTGCTTTGGTTGTGGTGATTCTGGTGCACACCCAAAAAATACCACGCGAATTGAAATAAGCCCAATCGAAGCATATTCGTCTTCTCTCTACTCATATGGAAGCGGAAATATGGTGTTTTGTTATTTTGGTCTCTTTACATACACTTTGCGATTTCTGTGTAAATGTGCATTAACAGCAAAGAACACTACCTTAACATAAGCGAAATCCAAGATTGTTCTTTCTGTGTAGATTGAACCGAAAACAACTTGTTTTGCCTTGTTGAGAATTATGACAGTTCGCTTTGCTATTTGTGGGTGAATGAACAACAACAGTGCAATGCAAGCTTATTCGTCCTCTTTCTACTGAGGTCGAACCAATACACCTATGCTTGATTTGGGCTCATAACAAACATTTCAATGCGATTTTTGGTTGAATGTGCATTCTAACCCCTAAAACACCTGTCAGGGGTTCAGGAGCAGAGGCAAGGGCAAGGGAGGAAACAGAGAGCGAAGGGGAGGAGGCAGAAGAAAAGATGAGTGATGACGACGACCCGAGATCTCCGAGTCTTTCCAGTGAATCAGAAGATTCACAGAAAGGAGCACCAGTGGCCAGGGCAAGGGGGGAGTCTAGGGGGGCACCCCAGGAAGATAGAGCCAGAGGGGACTCAGAGGAGAGCAGTTGGAAATCGGGACCAGCGTCACCGCCAGAGAGCAGGGAAGAGGAAGGGAGCCAGGGGGCAAGCGCTGGCAGCTCACCACAGGAGGGAGGGCATGAGTCAGGAGTGGCCACACCTCCATCGGGGAGCGAGGAAACGGTCAAACGGAAAGTGGAAAGTTGGGCGCGCGCGCCAAGTTCAAATGCACAGGAAAGTGACGCAGTGGGCAGCCCTGAAAGAGAGCCAGGTCCTAAAGCCCGGCGCAAGGAGACAGGAGGGTCCGGGGGGTCGGCGTCAGAAGAATCCAGGAAGGAAGAGACCCCGGGGGGTAGAGGGACCCAGAGGAGGACAGTCAGGCGGAAAAGGTGGAGCCGGGCTAGGATATTAAGTTGGTGCACAAGGGGCGGAGACTCAGACGGAGCTTCGCCGATCTAGCCACTAGACGTAGAGTTGCACGCAGCAGCACTTCCTTGACGTGTCTGTCATGCTCCTGCTGCGATTCCGAAAAGATCAGGATGTCATCTAAGAAACAGACGCACGTCTTGTAGAGAAGTCCCACCAACACGTGATGCATGAAAGCTTGAAAAACGTGAGAGCCATTTTGCAATCCAAAAGGCATAACTCTATATTCGTAGGTGCCCAGTGGCGTGAACATGGCTGTCTTCCACTCATCTCCTTCCCGCATGCGAATGAGGTTGTACGCCCCTCGCAGGTCCAACTTGGTGAACACGCTGCCCTTCCGCACCTTTGCTAGGAGGTCGTCGATTCGGGGCATGGGGAAGTCCGATGGCTTGGTCCCATTGTTTAAAATGCGATAGTCCACTACCAGTCTTTTTTGGGGCGTGTCCCGCTTCTTAACAAAGAATACAGGACTGCCCCCCGCTGCCTTGGACTCTCGGATGAAACCGCGCTCCAAATTATGATCTATGAACTCTTTGAGTTCTTGCACTTCGTCCTCTGACATGGAATACAGTTTCCCTTTAGGCAGCGCCGCCCCCGGCAGCAGGTCAATTTTGCAGTCATATGGTCTGTGAGGGGGTAGCCTGTCTGCCTCCTTCTCGCAGAAAACTTCCAAAAATTCTGCGTACTTGTGGGGAATCGCTTGCAGCGTGCCTAGCAGCAGCTGTGACTCCTCTTCCTCTCCTTCCTGCCGGGGCACGATGCAGTGTTCAGCACAAAAGGAAGAGCCGAAGATCAGCTGCCTCTGGTACCAAGCCAGCGTTGGGCTGTGCTTGTCCAGCCAACTCATTCCCAATACAATGGGCGTATCCGATAGTTGAGTGACATTGAAGCTGATGATTTCTTTGTGATTCCCAAGTCGCATCACCATCGGTGGCGTCTGCTTCACCACTTGCCCCCCGAGCAGCTCCCTGCCATCCACCGTGACAACCTGCAGGGGCAGTGTGGCCAGCAGCAACTGTATAGCGTGTTTGTCGACAAAGTCCTGCCCTATAAAGTCCGCATTGCTGCCCGAGTCAATGGTGATTGGCACGTCCATGGTGATTCCATTGGGCAGCTGGAGAGATGCGGTGAGCCTCACTACTGGTTTGGGCGGGAGGGGGTTCACGGGCTGTAAAATCTCTGGGGACTGCGTCACTAACACGTCTGGCTGGGCCCCAGGGCCTCTTCCTCCAGCCAGACTGCGTCGTTTCCCTGCTGTGGTCCTCCTTGCTGCGTTGCTGCAGTCACCATTGCTGAGGCTGCAGTGAGCTTGTGGAGCCTCTGGGGACACTCTTTCGCCATATGCCCTGGCTCCTCACAGACGTAACACTTCCTGTTCCCTCTAGGAGGCTTCGCTTTCACTGCTGCCGGTGCTAGGGCTCTGGTTGCTGACTGAGCCCTTGCACCTCCAACCTCCATAGGTTCCGCTCCTCCTCCTGGCGGAGGCGTGGATTGCGCACGCGCTGCTTCTCTGGGAAGGAAGGAGGAGCCCCTGGCTGGTTCGCGCCCTCCACGCCCTTCGTCCCTGCTCCACGGACGTTCTTCCAGCCGCACCCCCACTGCCAGTGCCCTCTGAACGACCTCCTGGGTGGTCCGGGGTCTCTCCCCCCTCGCGATTTCATCTTTAATCGAGCTGTGCAGCCCCTCCCAAAAGAGGTCTCTTACAGGGGCCGAATCTCTGTCCCATTCCAGGGCACTGACCAAAGCGAAAAAGCGGGCATGGTACTGCCTCACGCTGGCCCTCCCTTGCCTTAGTCCATGCACCTCCTTCCAGGCAAGATCCACGTCAATACTTGATAAAAAACACCCATCCATCGCTTTAATAAAGGCATCCGCATTTTGGAGCGCCGGATCCTTATCTCTCCATAAATTGCGCAGCCATGCTTTAGCATCCCCATGCAAATGGGACATGATGAATCCCACTTTCTCTTGCTCATCTCTAAAGTCTTTATTCAGCAGTTGCAGTGCGCACAGTACGTCTGCTCTAAAGTTGGGATACTGTTGCAGGTTCCCATCGAAGTGAGAGACCAGACCGCCTGTTCGTCTCGCCAACCCAATTCCCTCCTGCCTGGGTGTCTGCTTTGTAAGCACGTCTAACCTGACCTGGAGATCCCTGCAGGCGGCAGCTGCCTCCTCCTCTCTCTTCCTGGATGCGAGAGCCGCTGCATTCAGTTGTGACACTGCTTCTCTGAGTTCCGCTATCTGCTGCTCAGCCGTCATGTCGGCTGCCGTTCGTGAGCTCGCTGGTAGGCACCTGCTTCTCTCCCCTCCTCGAGGCTGTAGATGCCCACAATTGCGAGACGGAGCTTACTGTCAGAGCTGCTTGAAGATCCTAGCTCACAGAGGATCACGCTAGCCAGCGATCATTAAGTAAAAGTCTTTATTGAGTTACAGTTTCCATTCTCAAGCTGCTGCGTGCAACTCTACGTCTAGTAGCTAGATCGGCGAAGCTCCGTCTGAGTCTCCGCCCCGTGTGCACCAACTTAATATCCTAGCCCGGCTCCACCTTTTCCGCCTGACTGTCCTCCTCTGGGTCCCTCTACCCCCCGGGGTTTCTTCCTTCCGGGATTCTTCTGACGCTGACACCCCGGACCCTCCTGTCTCCTTGCGCCGGGCTTTAGGACCTGGCTCCCTTTCCGGGCTGCTTACTGCGCCGCCTTCCTCTGCATTTGAACTTGGCGCGCGCGCCCAACCTTCCACTTTCCGCTTAACCGTTTCTTCGCTCCCCGATGGAGGTGTGGCCACTCCGGACTCGTGCCCTCCCTCCTGTGGTGAGCTGCCAGCGCTTGCCCCCTGGCTCCCTTCCTCTTCCCTGCTCTCTGGCGGTGACGCTGGTCCCGATTTCCAACTGCTCTCCTCTGAGTCCCCTCTGGCTCTATCTTCCTGGGATGCCCCCCTAGACTCCCCCCTTGCCCTGGCCACTGGTGCTCCTTTCTGTGAATCCTCTGATTCACTGGAAAGACTCGGAGATCTCGGGTCGTCGTCATCACTCATCTTTTCTTCTGCCTCCTCCCCTTCGCTCTCTGTTTCCTCCCTTGCCCTTGCCTCTGCTCCTAAACCCCTGACAGCAAGTTTATCAAGGGCTTCGCTATGCAGACAGCGGCCATCACGGACACGCTTAGCTCCAAGAAAAAGAAGTTCATCTGGACAGAGCAGGCGGAGCAGTCCTTTCAGGCACTCAAGCGTCTCTTCGCGTCGGAAGAGCAGCTGCTGCATGTCGACCCCAGCAGGCCGATGAGGGTGGAGACAGACGCCTCGGACAGAGCCGTGGGGGCAGTCCTGCTGCAGAAAGACCCGCAGGGGGTTTGGCGGCCGGGAGCGTTTTACTCCAGGAAGCTCAGCAAGTCCGAGCAGAACTACACCATCTGGGACAGGGAGTTGCTGGCCATTCATGCAGCGTTCAAAGCGTGGAGGCACTTCCTGATCAGAGCCAAGCACACGGTGCAGGTTTGCACGGACCACAAGAATCTGGAGCACTGGCGCACAGCACAGTTCCTGAACCAGAGGCAGATACGTTGGGCTGAGTTCTTTGCGAACTTCGACTTCCGCATAGAGTATGTCCCGGGGGACACCAACATCATGGCGGACGCTCTCTCCCGTAAGCCACAGTATCTGGAGGACGCAACGCCAGCGGCCGCCATGCACATCTTCGCACCAACAGTGTGGGCGTGCGCCGCGGCAACCGTGGACCTGGAGGCGGTGCGACGAGCGTTGCAGGATGACTCCTTCGCGCAAGCAAAGATGGCAGAGGTGCAAAGGGGCAAGGCAGCGACCGACGGTTTCCAGCTGAGAGATGGATTGCTCATCCGTAAAGGGGCCATCTACGTGCCGGGAGACGAACTTCGTGCCAAGGTGCTGCAGCAGCTGCACGACGCGCCAACTGCCAGGCACTTTGGCAAGGAGAAGACGGTGGAATTAGTAGCCAGGGATTTCTGGTGGCCCAGAATGAGAGGGGAGGTCGCGGACTACGTGGCGAGGTGTGACACCTGCCAGAGGGCCAAGCCAGTGCACAGACCGCCGGCCGGACTGTTGGAACCGCTGCAAACTCCGGTCGAACCATGGGAGAGGGTGGCCCTGGACTTTGTCACGGATCTGCCCAGCTCGAGGGGCAAGACGGCAGTGCTGGTGGTGGTGGATTTGTTTTCCAAGATGGCACATTTCATTCCGTGTGCTAAGGTGGCCACGGCGGAGCAAACCGCCAAACTGTTCATAGACCACGTGTTCAAGGTTCACGGTCTGCCACGGTCTATTCTGTCCGACCGGGGGCGGCAGTTCATCTCGAATTTCTGGCAGAAGCTGATGGGCTTCCTGAACGTCAAGATCAACCTGGCATCGGCGAGACACCCGCAGACCAACGGGCAAGCGGAGCGGGCCAATGCCGTCATGCAGCAGTACCTGAGATGTTATGCGAATCAACAGACTGCGATGTGGGTGGATTACCTGCCGCTCGCCGAGTTCGCCTACAACAACACGAAGCACGTGTCCACGGGGGTCACGCCGTTCTTCGCCAACAACGGGAGGCACCCCAGAACCTTCCCGGGACTGGAAAGACTGGGGGAGGGGGAGCCGCAGACGGCAGATGCGTTCGCGTCGGAGTTGCAGGAAGTCCACGATCAGCTGCGACGCCACCTGGAGCTGGCCAAACACGCTTACAAGGTGCAAGCGGACAAACACAGGAGGGTTGGCGAAGAGATCCACGTGGGAGACTGGGTCTGGTTAGCAGCCCACGCAGTGCCGGCCAGGTCGTTGGCCAAGAAGAAACTAGGGCATAAGCAACTGGGGCCCTACCAAGTCGAAGAGCGGGTCAACCCGGTAGCTTTCAGGCTGGCGCTTCCGGAGGGTTCCAGGATGCATCCGGTGTTCCACAGATCGGTGCTCACTCCCTACAAGGCACCGCACAGGTTTCAGGAACCCGGAACGGCACCGAGTCCGTTCAGAGACAGAACCGGGCACGCGGGAGTGGCACAGGAGGAGCGCATCAACGAAGTCACGGAGATTTTGGACTCCAGATGGGGGGAAGAGGGGGTAGAATACTTTCTCGCCAAGGAGGGCACCCCGGCCAGTGCGAACAGCTGGGTACCGGGCTACGCCTTGGACGAACCTCTGCTCAAAGATGAGTTTCATGCCCTCTTCCCACATAGACCAATGCCAGCAGACTTTTTCGACGACTGGCTTTTCACGCCCACGCTTTCGGCCAGCACGTTCCGGGGGTTCGACTCGGACGAGGACCCGACACGAGACGCCCGTTCCCCGGAGGGGTCACCCTCGGGATCTGCCTCAGAACCCTCGTATTGGTGGGACGATAGACCAGAGGAGCAGTGGCGCAGGAAGTGGCTGGAAGGTCCAGGACGAGCGACGCCGCCAGGAGGAAGTGAGGGAGAGACGGACATGGACGTTTTCGGGGACGACCCTGGTTTCGAGCACGGCGGCACAGAGATGGAAGCGGAGGTGACCGTCGTCGACGAGAGCAGGGAGGAAGACCCGGGAGACTTCAGATGGAGGCCCGCCACGGGAAGCGAACGATATCCGACGTTCGTCCCTTTGACACAGCAGCACCCAGCTCCCGCACCAGAAGGAGGGGAGGGGGGAATGGGGGGCTTCGAGGGGGGGATGGATGTCAGGGGTTCAGGAGCAGAGGCAAGGGCAAGGGAGGAAACAGAGAGGGAAGGGGAGGAGGCAGAAGAAAAGATGAGTGATGACGACGACCCGAGATCTCCGAGTCTTTCCAGTGAATCAGAAGATTCACAGAAAGGAGCACCAGTGGCCAGGGCAAGGGGGGAGTCTAGGGGGGCACCCCAGGAAGATAGAGCCAGAGGGGACTCAGAGGAGAGCAGTTGGAAATCGGGACCAGCGTCACCGCCAGAGAGCAGGGAAGAGGAAGGGAGCCAGGGGGCAAGCGCTGGCAGCTCACCACAGGAGGGAGGGCATGAGTCAGGAGTGGCCACACCTCCATCGGGGAGCGAGGAAACGGTCAAACGGAAAGTGGAAAGTTGGGCGCGCGCGCCAAGTTCAAATGCACAGGAAAGTGACGCAGTGGGCAGCCCTGAAAGACAGCCAGGTCCTAAAGCCCGGCGCAAGGAGACAGGAGGGTCCGGGGGGTCGGCGTCAGAAGAATCCAGGAAGGAAGAGACCCCGGGGGGTAGAGGGACCCAGAGGAGGACAGTCAGGCGGAAAAGGTGGAGCCGGGCTAGGATATTAAGTTGGTGCACAAGGGGCGGAGACTCAGACGGAGCTTCGCCGATCTAGCCACTAGATGTAGAGTTGCACGCAGCAGCTTGAGAATGGAAACTGTAACTCAATAAAGACTTTTACTTAATGATCGCTGGCTAGCGTGATCCTCTGTGAGCTAGGATCTTTAAGCAGCTCTGACAACACCAATTTGAAATAAGCCCCATAAGTGCGTTATCATCTGTCAGGGGTTCAGAGACAGAGGCACAGGTGAGGGAGGAGACGGAGAGCGACGAGGAAGAATCCCAGGACAGTGGGGAAGAGGATGACAATGACTTGAGATCTTCCATGAGTCTCTCAAGTGAATCGGAGGATTCTCAGGAGGGGGCGCCCCTAGTCAGGACAAGGGGGGTCACAGGAGGGACCTGCCAGGAGCAGGGAAGCAGCAGGGAAACCCCGAGCGGGAGTGGGAGATCGGGGCCGGCTTCCCAGCAGGAACGAAGGGAAGAGAGGGGGGTTCCCAGTGTGACACACGGAGCGGAGCAGGAAAGAGACAGGGGAAGGAGATCTGGGGAGAACGTCCTGCCGGAAGAGGGGGAGAGTAGTACAGGGAGTAGTGTCAGTGTCAAAAGGAAGGTCAGGGGTAGCGAGCGCCCGCCAAGTTCAAATGTGGAGGCGCGCGGAAATGGAGAGAGCCCGGAGGAGGAGCCTGGCCCCAAAGCACGAAGGAGGGGGGAACAGGCATCTCAGGAATCCGCTTCGGGAGAGAGCAGGAGGGAAGGAACCCAGGGGGGCAGAAAGACCCTGCGGAAAAGGAAAGACAGGAAGCGGTGGTCTAGCACAAGCCTCATAAGTTGGTGTAGGGGCGGGGACGAATCAGAGGGGACTTCAAATGTCTGACGTTAGACACTCGGGGCTGCACGCCTCGGTTGTGGAACCAATAATGAACTGCAATAAACATCCTTGTATATAAGAAGAGCTTGGCGTTGGTCTTTTGTGAGCTGAGACCAGAGGCAGCCCGTGACATCATCTTATTCCTATGTAGATGGAAGCCAAAATACCTTTTTGCTTTGGTTGTGGTGATTCTGGTGCACACCCAAAAAATACCACGCGAATTGAAATAAGCCCAATCGAAGCATATTCGTCTTCCTATTACGCATATGTAAGCCGAAATATGGTGTTTTGTTATTTTGGTCTCTTTACATACACTTTGCGATTTCTGGGTAAATGTGCATTAACACCAAAGAACACGACTTTGAAATAAGCTAAATGCAAGATTGTCCTTTCTATGTAGATGGAACCCAAAACGACTTTTTTTGCTTTGTTGAGAATTATGACAGTTCGCTTTGCTATTTGTGGGTGAATGAAAAACAGTGCAATGCAAGCTTATTCGTCCTCTATCTATTGACGTCGAACCAATACACCTATGCTTGATTTGAGATGATAACAAACATTTCAATCTGCGATTTTTGGTTGAATGTGCATTCTAACCACTAAAACACCAATTTGCAGTGTCACGACTGAATGCCGAGGCTCTGGCATCCAGGAAGAGAGAGGAGGACGCAGCTGCCGCCTACAGGGATCTCCAGGTCAGGTTGGAAGTGCTTACGAAGCAAGGGCAACAGACACCCAAACCAGAGGGGATTGGGTTGGGGAGACGCACAGGCGGTCTGGTCTCTCACTTCGATGGGAATTTGCAACAGTACCCCAACTTTAGAGCAGATGTAATGTGTGCACTGCAACTGCTGAACAAAGACTTTAGAGATGAAGAAGAGAAGGTGGGGTTCATCATGTCCCATTTGCATGGAGACGCTAAAGCATGGCTGCGCAATTTGTGGAGAGATAAGGATCCTGCGCTCCAAAATGCGGATGCCTTTATTAAAGCGATGGATGGGTGCTTTTTATCAAGCATTGACGTGGATCTTGCCCGGAAGGAGGTGCATGGACTAAGGCAAGGGAGGGCCAGCGTAAGGCAGTACCATGCCCGCTTTTTCGCTTTGGTCTGTGCCCTGGAATGGGACAGAGATTCGGCCCCTGTAAGAGACCTGTTTTGGGAGGGATTGCACAGCTCGGTTAAAGATGAAATTGCGAGGGGGGAGAGACCCTGGACCACGCAGGAGATCGTTCAGAGGGCGCTGGCGGTGGGGGTGCGGCTGGAAGAACGTCCGTGGAGCAGGGACGAAGGGCGTGGAGGGCGCGAACCAGCCAGGGGCTCCTCCTTCCTTCCCAGAGAAGCAGCGCGTGCGCAATCCACGCCTCCGCCCGGAGGAGGGGCGGAACCTATGGAGGTGGGAGGTGCAAGGGCTCAGTCAGCAGCCAGAGCCCTAGCACCGGCAACAGTGAAAGCGAAGCCTCCTAGAGGGAACAGGAAGTGTTACATATGTGATGATCCACAGCATATGGCGAAAGAGTGTCCCCGGAGGCTCCACAAGCACACTGCAGCCTCAGCAATGGTAACTGCAGCAACGCAGCATGCAGAACCACAGCAGGGAAACGACATAGTCTGGCTGGAGGAAGAGGCACTGGGGCCCAGCCAGACGTCTCAGTGAAGCAGTCCCCAGAGATTTTACAGCCCATGGACCCCCTCCCGCCCAAACCAGTAGTAAGGCTCACCGCATCTCTCCAGCTGCCCAATGGAATCACCATGGACGTGCCAATCACCATTGACTCAGGAAGCAAGCACAGCCCGACGCTGGCTTGGTACCAGAGGCAGCTGACCTTCGGCTCTTCCTTTTGCGTTGAACACTGCATCGTGCCCCGGCAGGAAGGAGAGGAAGAGGAGTCACAGCTGCAGCTAGGCACGCTGCAAGCGGTTCCCCACAAGTACGCAGAATTTTTGGAGGTTTTCTGCGAGAAGGAGGCAGACAGGCTACCCCCCCACAGACCATATGACTGCAAAATTGACCTGCTGCCGGGGGCGGCGCTGCCCAAAGGGAAGCTGTATTCCATGTCTGAGGACGAACTGCAGGAACTCAAGGAGTTCATAGATCATAATTTGGAGCACGGTTTCATCCGAGAGTCCAAGGCAGCGGGGGGCAGTCCGGTATTCTTTGTTAAGAAGCGGGACACGCCCCAAAAAAGACTCGTAGTGGACTACCGCATTTTGAACAGTGTGACCAAGCCATCGGACTTCCCCATGCCCCGAATCGACGACCTCCTCGCAAAGGTACGCAAGGGCAGCGTGTTCACCAAGTTGGACCTGCGAGGGGCGTACAACCTCATTCGCATGCGGGAAGGAGATGAGTGGAAGACAGCCATGTTCACGCCCCTGAGCACCTACGAATATAGAGTTATGCCTTTTGGATTGCAAAATGGCTCCCACGTTTTTCAAGCTTTCATGCATCACGTGTTGGCGGGGCTCCTCTACAAGACGTGTGTCTGTTTCTTGGATGACATCCTGATCTTTTCGGAATCGCAGCAGGAGCATGACAGACACGTCAGGGAAGTGCTGAGCAGGCTACAGCAACATAGGCTTTACGCCAAGCTGGAGAAGTGCCAATTCGACGTGACGGAGGTGGATTTCCTGGGCTACAAGTTGTCTGACAAGGGGCTCGCCATGGACAGCGCCAAGGTTCGAGCGGTGTTGGATTGGAAAAGCCCACGCAACCGCAAGGAGGTCCAACGGTTTGTCGGCTTCGCGAACTTCTATCGCAAGTTTATCAAAGGCTTTGCTATGCAGACAGCGACCATCACGGACACGCTCAGCTCCAAGAAAAAGAAGTTCATCTGGACAGAGCAGGCAGAGCAGTCCTTTCAGGCACTCAAGCGTCTCTTCGCGTCGGAAGAACAGCTGCTTCATGTCAACCCCAGCAAGCCGATGAGGGTTGAGACAGACGCTTCGGACAGAGCCGTCGGAGCAGTCCTGCTGCAGAAGGACCCGCAGGGGGTTTGGCGGCCGGGAGCGTTTTACTCCAGGAAGCTCAGCAAGTCCGAACAGAACTACACCATCTGGGACAGGGAGTTGCTGGCCATTCATGCAGCATTCAAAGCATGGAGGCACTTCCTGATCGGAGCCAAGCACACGGTGCAGGTCTGCACAGACCACAAGAATCTGGAGCACTGGCGCACGGCAACAGTTCCTGAACCAGAGGCAAATACGTTGGGCTGAGTTCTTTGCGAACTTCGACTTCTGAATAGAGTATGTCCCGGGGGACACCAACATCATGGCGGATGCTCTCTCCCGTAAGCCACAGTATCTGGAGGACGCCAGCGGCCGCCATGCACATCTTCGCACCGACAGTGTGGGCGTGCGCTGCGGCAACAGTTGACCTGGAGGCGGTGCGACGAGCGTTGCAGGATGACTGTGAGCTAGGATCTAGAAGCAACTCTGACACATACTGTCAGGGCTGCCGCCCAGTCCCAGCTCACATAGGACCAAGTCAGCCAGCGTTCAGTTTCAAAGAGTCTTTATTGGATTACAGGTTCCATTTCCAAACTGCAACGTGCAGCCCTACTTCTTCTAGGTCAGAACGACGAAGACCCGTCTGAGTCTCCGCCTCTAGCGCACCAGCTTAATACCCTAGCCTTGCTCCACCTCCTGCGCCTTTCCTTCCGTCTCTGGGTCCTCCTGCCCCCCTGGGTCTCTCCTTTCCTACTCTCTTCTGACGCGGACCCCCCTGACCCTTCCGCCTCCTTGCGGCGGGCTTTGGGACTCGGTTCACTCTCTGGGCTGCTGGCTGCGCCAGCTTCCGTTACATTTGAACTTGGCGCGCGCGCCCAACTCTCCACTTTCCTCTTGATCGTTTCCTCGCTCCCCGAGGTGGGCGTGACTACTCCTGACTCATGCCCTCCCTCCTTCTGAAAGTCTCCGGAGCCCGATATCTGGTCCCCTTTCTCCCCGCTGCTCCCGGCTGGGAACGTGGGTCCCGATCTCCAACTGCTGCTTTCTGATCCCTCTCTGGACCCTTCTTCCTGGGGTGTCCCCCTGCTCTCCCCCCTTGCTCTGGCTGCTGGCGCTCCCTTCTGGGAATCCTCGGACTCGCTAGACAGGCTCGGTGATCTCGGGTCGTCATCCCCACTCATCCTTCCTTCGTATTCCTCCCCCTCGCTCTCTGTCTCCTCCCTTCTCTGCGTCTCTGCTCCTGAACCCCTGACATCCATCCCCCCCTCGAAGCCTCCCCTTCCCCCCTCCCCGCTTTCAAGGGTGGTTGGTGGGTGCTCCGTCATCACGGGAGTGAATGTCGGATACAGTTCGCTCCCCGTTGCTGGCCGCCAACTGAAGACCTCCGAGTCTTCCTCCCCGCGTTCGTCAACGGTGGTCTCCTCCGCCTCCATTTCGGTGCCGCCGTGCTCGAAACCAAGGTCCTCCCCGCAAACGTCCATGTCCGTCTCTGCGTCTGTCGCTGGACCTGGTGTCTCCTGCCACTTCCGGCGCCACTGCTCCTCTGGCCGATCGTCCCACCAATACGAGTTGTCGGACGCCGAACCCTCCGGTGACCCCTCTGGGGAACGTGTGCGCGGTGCGGGTTCCCCTTCCGAGTCGAAGCCATGGAACGTGCTGGAGGAAAGCGTGGGCGTGAACAACCAGTCGTCGAAGAAGCCCGCTGGCATAGGTCTGTGTGGGAAAAGGGCATGAAACTCATCCTTGAGCAGGGGTTCCTCCAAGGCGTAGTCCGGCACCCAGCTATTAGTACTGGCCCGGGTGCCCTCCCTTGCTAGTAGATATTCTACTCCATCTTCCCCCCATCTGGAGTCCAAAATCTCCGTGACTTCGTTGATGGGGTCCTGCTGTGGCAATCTCCCCACCTCCGTCCGCTCCGGAGACTGACTCGGTGCCGTTCCTGGTTCCTGGAACCTGTGCGGTGCCCTGTAGGGAGTGAGCACCGACCTGTGGAACACCGGATGCATCCTGGAACCCTCTGGTAGCACCAGCCGGAAAGCCACCGGGTTGATCTGCGCTTCGACTCGGTATGGACCGAGTTGCTTGTGCCCTAGCTTCCTCTTGGCTAACGATCGGGTCGGCACCGCGTGGGCTGCCAACCAGACCCAGTCTCCCACTCGGATCTCCTCGCCAACTCGCCTGTGCTTGTCAGCTTGGACCTTGTATGCGTGCTTCGCCAGCTCCAGCTGCCGTCTGAGTTGATCGTGGACCTCTTGCAACTCAGATGCGAAAGCGTCCGCCGTCTGTGGTTCCCCTTCCCCCACTCTGTCCAGTCCCGGGAAGGTTCTGGGATTCCTCCCATTGTTGGCGAAGAACGGCGTCACCCCTGTGGATACGTGTTTCGTGTTGTTGTAGGCGAATTCGGCGAGCGGCAGGTAATCCACCCACGTCGCCGGCTGTTGATTGGCATAGCATCTCAGGTACTGCTGCATGATGGCATTGACCCTCTCCGCTTGCCCGTTGGTCTGCGGGTGCCTTGCTGATGTCAGGTTGATCTTGACGTTCAGGAAGCCCATCAGCTTTTGCCAGAAATTCGAGATGAACTGGCGTCCGCGGTCGGACAGTATAGACCGTGGCAGCCCGTGCACTTTGAACACGTGATCTATGAACAATTTGGCTGTTTGTTCTGCCGTGGCCACCTTCGCACACGGTATGAAATGTGCCATCTTGGTGAACAAGTCCACCACCACTAGTACAGCTGTCTTGCCTCTCGAGCTGGGTAGATCCGTGACAAAGTCCAGGGCCACCCTCTCCCATGGTTCAAACGGCGTTTGCAGCGGTTCCAGCAGTCCCGCCGGTGGTTTGTGCACCGGCTTGGCCCTCTGGCAGGTGTCGCACCTCGCGACGTAGTCCGCGACTTCCCCCCTCAGTCTGGGCCACCAAAAGTCTCTTGCGACCAATTCCACCGTTTTTTCTGTGCCAAAGTGCCCGGCCGTGGGTGCGTCGTGCAGCTGCTGCAGTACCCGGGCGCGAAGTTCGTCTCCCGGCACGTAGACGGCCCCTTTACGTAAGAGCAAGCCGTCTCGTATCTGGAACTCGTCGCCCTTCGCCGTGCCCTTGTGCACCTCTGCCATCTTCGCCTGCGCGAATGAGTCGTCCGTCAACGCCCTTCGCACCGCATCCAGGTCTACTGTGGCTGAAGCGCACGCCCACGCTGTTGGCGCGAAGATGTGCATGGCCGCCGCTGGCGTCGCCTCTTCGAGGTACTGCGGTTTTCGGGACAGGGCATCCGCCATGATGTTGGTGTCGCCCGGGACGTACTCAATTCGGAAATTGAAGTCAGCAAAGAACTCCGCCCAACGGATCTGCCTCTGGTTCAGGAACCGAGCCGTGCGCCAGTGCTCCAGATTCTTGTGGTCCGTGCAGACCTGCACCGTGTGCTTGGCGCCGATCAGGAAGTGCCTCCACGCCTTGAAAGCTGCATGAATGGCAAGCAGCTCCCTATCCCAGATGGTGTAGTTCTGCTCCGACTTGCTGAGCTTTCTGGAGTAGAACGCCCCCGGCCTCCAGACCCCCTGCGGGTCCTTCTGCAGCAGTACCGCTCCCACTGCTCTATCGGACGCGTCTGTCTCCACCCTCAGCGGTCTGCTGGGGTCGATATGCAGCAGTTGCTCTTCCGACGCGAAGAGACGCTTGAGTGTCTGAAAGGACCGCTCCGCCTGCTCCGTCCAGATGAATTTCTTTTTCTTGGAGCTTAGCGTGTCCGTAATAGCTGCCGTCTGCATCGCGAACCCCTTGATGAACTTGCGATAGAAATTGGCGAATCCGACAAACCTCTGGACCTCTTTCCGGTTGCGCGGGCTCTTCCAATCCAACACCGCACGAACCTTGGCGCTGTCCATGGCTAGCCCCTTGTCCGACAGCTTGTAACCCAAGAAATCCACCTCCGTCGTGTCGAACTGGCACTTCTCCAGTTTGGCGTACAGTCTATGCTGCTGCAGCCTCTTCAGCACCTCCCGAACGTCCTGGTCGTGTGCTTGCTGCGAGTCAGAGAATATCAGGATGTCATCCAGAAAGCAGACGCACTTCTTGTAGAGGAGTCCCGCCAACACGTGATGCATAAAAGCTTGAAAAACGTGGGAGCCATTTTGCAATCCAAAAGGCATAACTCTATATTCGTAGGTGCCCAGAGGCGTGAACATGGCTGTCTTCCACTCATCGCCCTCCCTCATACGGATGAGATTGTACGCTCCTCGCAGGTCCAACTTGGTGAACACGCGTCCCTTGCGCACCGTCGCCAGCAGGTCGTCAATCCTGGGCATAGGGAAATCGGAGGGCTTGGTCATTCTGTTTAAGAGGCGGTAATCCACGACCAATCTTTTTTGGGGCGTGTCCTTTTTCTTCACGAAGAAAACAGGACTGCCCCCTACTGCGCTGGACTCCCGGATGAAACCGCGCTGCAAATTGTGATCGATGAACTGTTTGAGTTCCTGTAGTTCGTCCTCAGACATGGAATATAGCTTCCCCTTCGGCAGCGTCGCCCCTGGCAGGAGGTCAATCTTGCAGTCATATTGCCTGTGCGGTGGTAGCTTGTCTGCCTCTTTCTCGCAGAAAACCTCCAGAAAGTCCGCGTATTTGTGGGGAACTGCTTGCAACGTTCCCAACTGCAGTTGTGAGTCCTCCTCCTCCCCCTCCTGCCTGGGCAGGATGCAGTGTTCTGCGCAGTAAGAGGAGCCGAAGATCAGCTGTCTCTGGTACCAAGCCAGCGTTGGACTGTGCCTGTCCAGCCAACTCATGCCCAACACAATGGGCGTGTCCGACAGTCGGGTGACATTAAAACTGATGACTTCCCTGTGGTTACCAAGTTGCATCACCATTGGTGGCGTCTGCTTCACCACCTGCCCCCCTAGCAACTCTCTGCCATCCACTGTGACGACTTGCAGGGGCAGAGTGGCAGGCAGCAGCTTTATAGCGTGCTGCTCCACAAAATCCTGTGCTATAAAGTCTGCGTTGCTTCCAGAATCCACAGAAAGCGGCACTTCGATGGTGACTCCATTGGGTAGCTGGAGAGACGCTGTGAGTTGCACTACTGGTTTGGGTGGGAGGGGGTCCGTGGGTTGCAATATCGCTGGGGACTGCTTCACTGATGCGTCTGGCTGGGCCCCAGTGCCTCTGTCTCCAGCCAGACATCGTCGTTTCCCTGCTGGTCTTCGCTGCATTGTGTGGCCACTTTCACCGTTGCGGAGGCTGCAGTGTGCTTGGAGCTCCTCTGGGGACACTCTTTCGCCAAGTGTTGAGGGCTCTCGCATATGTAACACTTCCTGGTCCCTCTAGGAGGTTTAGTCTTGACTGCTGTCGGTGCAGAGGCTCTGCTAGCTGACTGAGCCCTGGCGCCTCCCACTTCCATAGGTTCCACTCCCCCTCCTGGCGGAGGTGTGGATTGCGCACGCGCTGCTTCCCTTGGAACGAAAGAGAAACTTCTCGCTGCTTCGCGCCCTCCACGTCCTTCATCTCTGCACCATGGACGTTCTTCCAGCCTCACCCCCACAGTCAGCGCCCTTTGGACCACCTCCTGCGTGCTTCGGGGCCTCTCCCCCCTCGCAATTTCATCCTTCACAGCAGAGCTGAGACCCTCCGAGAACAGGTCCCTGACTGGGGGCGAGTCCCGGTCCCATTCCAATGCACTGACCAGCGCAAAAAAGCGGGCGTGGTACTGTCGGACGCTCGCCCTCCCTTGTTTCAGTCCATGAATCTCCCGTCGGGCAAGATCCACATCAATGGTAGACAAAAAACATGCATCCATCGCTTTGATAAAGGCATCTGCACTCTGAAGCGCCGGATCTTTATCCCTCCACAAATTGCGCAGCCACGCCTTCGCATCCCCATGCAAATGGGACAGTATAAACCCCACTTTCTCTTGCTCATCTCTAAAGTCTTTTGCCAGCAGTTGCAGTGCGCACATCACATCTGCTCGAAAGTTGGGGTACTGTTGTAAATTCCCATCGAAGTGAGCCACCAGCCCTCCTGCTCTCCGTGCCAACCCAACCCCCTCCGGTCTGGGTCCTGGCTGCCCATGCTTGACCCATGCTTCAAACCTGGCGTGGAGATCTCGGTAGGCGGCTGCCACATCCTCCTCCCTTTTCTTGGATGCCAGTACCTCCGCATTCAATTGGGTAACTGCCTGTTGCAGCGCTGAAACTTTCTCTGCTTCCGTCATCTTTGCCAACCGTCGTGAGCTTGCTCCCACACACCGATCCCCTCCTCCAGCTGCTTCTGTCTCCGCTGCGAGGTATCAGGTGTCAGAAGCTTCTGAGACGGGTCTTACTGTCAGGGCTGCCGCCCAGTCCCAGCTCACATAGGACCAAGTCAGCCAGCGTTCAGTTTCAAAGAGTCTTTATTGGATTACAGGTTCCATTTCCAAACTGCAACGTGCAGCCCTACTTCTTCTAGGTCAGAACGACGAAGACCCGTCTGAGTCTCCGCCTCTAGCGCACCAGCTTAATACCCTAGCCTTGCTCCACCTCCTGCGCCTTTCCTTCCGTCTCTGGGTCCTCCTGCCCCCCTGGGTCTCTCCTTTCCTACTCTCTTCTGACGCGGACCCCCCTGACCCTTCCGCCTCCTTGCGGCGGGCTTTGGGACTCGGTTCACTCTCTGGGCTGCTGGCTGCGCCAGCTTCCGTTACATTTGAACTTGGCGCGCGCGCCCAACTCTCCACTTTCCTCTTGATCGTTTCCTCGCTCCCCGAGGTGGGCGTGACTACTCCTGACTCATGCCCTCCCTCCTTCTGAAAGTCTCCGGAGCCCGATATCTGGTCCCCTTTCTCCCCGCTGCTCCCGGCTGGGAACGTGGGTCCCGATCTCCAACTGCTGCTTTCTGATCCCTCTCTGGACCCTTCTTCCTGGGGTGTCCCCCTGCTCTCCCCCCTTGCTCTGGCTGCTGGCGCTCCCTTCTGGGAATCCTCGGACTCGCTAGACAGGCTCGGTGATCTCGGGTCGTCATCCCCACTCATCCTCCCTTCGTATTCCTCCCCCTCGCTCTCTGTCTCCTCCCTTCTCTGCGTCTCTGCTCCTGAACCCCTGACACATACACTTTGCGATTTCTGGGTAAATGTGCATTAAAACCAAAGAACACGACTTTGAAATAAGCGAAATCCAAGATTGTCCTTTCTGTGTAGATGGAACCCAAAACAACTTGTTTTGCTTTGTTGAGAATTATGACAGTTCGCTTTGCTATTTGTGGGTGAATGAACAACAGTGCTGTGCAAACTTATTCGTCCTCTTTCTATTGACGTCGAACCAATACACCTATGCTTGATTTGGGCTCATAACAAACATTTCACTGCGGTTTTTGGTTGAATGTGCATTCTAACCCCTAAAACACCAATTTGAAATAAGCCCCATGTGCGTTATCATCTTATTCCTATGTAGATGGAAGCCAAAATACCTTTTTGCTTTGGTTGTGGTGATTCTGGTGCACACCCAAAAAATACCACGCGAATTGAAATAAGCCCAATCGAAGCATATTCGTCTTCTCTCTACTCATATGGAAGCGGAAATATGGTGTTTTGTTATTTTGGTCTCTTTACATACACTTTGCGATTTCTGTGTAAATGTGCATTAACACCAAAGAACACTACCTTAACATAAGCGAAATCCAAGATTGTTCTTTCTGTGTAGATTGAACCGAAAACAACTTGTTTTGCCTTGTTGAGAATTATGACAGTTCGCTTTGCTATTTGTGGGTGAATGAACAACAACAGTGCAATGCAAGCTTATTCGTCCTCTTTCTACTGAGGTCGAACCAATACACCTATGCTTGATTTGGGCTCATAACAAACATTTCAATGCGATTTTTGGTTGAATGTGCATTCTAACCCCTAAAACACCAATTTGAAATAAGCCCCATAAGTGCGTTATCATCTTATTCCTATGTAGATGGAAGCCAAAATACCTTTTTGCTTTGGTTGTGGTGATTCTGGTGCACACCCAAAAAATACCACGCGAATTGAAATAAGCCCAATCGAAGCATATTCGTCTTCCTATTACGCATATGTAAGCCGAAATATGGTGTTTTGTTATTTTGGTCTCTTTACATACTGTCAGGGGTTCAGGAGCAGAGACGCAGAGAAGGGAGGAGACAGAGAGCGAGGGGGAGGAATACGAAGGAAGGATGAGTGGGGATGACGACCCGAGATCACCGAGCCTGTCTAGCGAGTCCGAGGATTCCCAGAAGGGAGCGCCAGCAGCCAGAGCAAGGGGGGAGAGCAGGGGGACACCCCAGGAAGAAGGGTCCAGAGAGGGATCAGAAAGCAGCAGTTGGAGATCGGGACCCACGTTCCCAGCCGGGAGCAGCGGGGAGAAAGGGGACCAGATATCGGGCTCCGGAGACTTTCAGAAGGAGGGAGGGCATGAGTCAGGAGTAGTCACGCCCACCTCGGGGAGCGAGGAAACGATCAAGAGGAAAGTGGAGAGTTGGGCGCGCGCGCCAAGTTCAAATGTAACGGAAGCTGGCGCAGTCAGCAGCCCAGAGAGTGAACCGGGTCCCAAAGCCCGCCGCAAGGAGGCGGAAGGGTCAGGGGGGTCCGCGTCAGAAGAGAGTAGGAAGGGAGAGACCCAGGGGGGCAGGAGGACCCAGAGACGGAAGGAAAGGCGCAGGAGGTGGAGCAAGGCTAGGGTATTAAGCTGGTGCGCTAGAGGCGGAGACTCAGACGGGTCTTCGTCGTTCTGACCTAGAAGAAGTAGGGCTGCACGTTGCAGTTTGGAAATGGAACCTGTAATCCAATAAAGACTCTTTGAAACTGAACGCTGGCTGACTTGGTCCTATGTGAGCTGGGACTGGGCGGCAGCCCTGACAGTAAGACCCGTCTCTCAAGCTTCTGACACCTGATACCTCGCAGCGGAGACAGAAGCAGCTGGAGGAGGGGATCGGTGTGTGGGAGCAAGCTCACGACGGTTGGCAAAGATGACGGAAGCAGAGAAAGTTTCAGCGCTGCAACAGGCAGTTACCCAATTGAATGCGGAGGTACTGGCATCCAAGAAAAGGGAGGAGGATGCGGCAGCCGCCTACCGAGATCTCCACGCCAGGTTTGAAGCATGGGTTAAGCATGGGCAGCCAGGACCCAGACCGGAGGGGGTTGGGTTGGCACGGAGAGCAGGAGGGCTGGTGGCTCACTTCGATGGGAATTTACAACAGTACCCCAACTTTCGAGCAGATGTGATGTGCGCACTGCAACTGCTGGCAAAAGACTTTAGAGATGAGCAAGAGAAAGTGGGGTTTATACTGTCCCATTTGCATGGGGATGCGAAAGCGTGGCTGCGCAATTTGTGGAGGGATAAAGATCCGGCGCTTCAGAGTGCAGATGCCTTTATCAAAGCGATGGATGCATGTTTTTTGTCTACCATTGATGTGGATCTTGCCCGACGGGAGATTCATGGACTGAAACAAGGGAGGGCGAGCGTCCGGCAGTACCACGCCCGCTTTTCTGCGCTGGTCAGTGCATTGGAATGGGACCGGGACTCGCCCCCAGTCAGGGACCTGTTCTGGGAGGGTCTCAGCTCTGCTGTGAAGGATGAAATTGCGAGGGGGGAGAGGCCCCGAAGCACGCAGGAGGTGGTCCAAAGGGCGCTGACTGTGGGGGTGAGGCTGGAAGAACGTCCATGGTGCAGAGATGAAGGACGTGGAGGGCGCGAAGCAGCGAGAAGTTTCTCTTTCGTTCCAAGGGAAGCAGCGCGTGCGCAATCCACACCTCCGCCAGGAGGGGGAGTGGAACCTATGGAAGTGGGAGGCGCCAGGGCTCAGTCAGCTAGCAGAGCCTCTGCACCGACAGCAGTCAAGACTAAACCTCCTAGAGGGACCAGGAAGTGTTACATATGCGAGAGCCCTCAACACTTGGCGAAAGAGTGTCCCCAGAGGAGCTCCAAGCACACTGCAGCCTCCGCAACGGTGAAAGTGGCCACGCAATGCAGCGAAGCTCAGCAGGGAAACGACGATGTCTGGCTGGAGACAGAGGCACTGGGGCCCAGCCAGACGCATCAGTGAAGCAGTCCCCAGCGATATTGCAACCCACGGACCCCCTCCCACCCAAACCAGTAGTGCAACTCACAGCGTCTCTCCAGCTACCCAATGGAGTCACCATCGAAGTGCCGCTTTCTGTGGATTCTGGAAGCAACGCAGACTTTATAGCACAGGATTTTGTGGAGCAGCACGCTATAAAGCTGCTGCCTGCCACTCTGCCCCTGCAAGTCGTCACAGTGGATGGCAGAGAGTTGCTAGGGGGGCAGGTGGTGAAGCAGACGCCACCAATGGTGATGCAACTTGGTAACCACAGGGAAGTCATCAGTTTTAATGTCACCCGACTGTCGGACACGCCCATTGTGTTGGGCATGAGTTGGCTGGACAGGCACAGTCCAACGCTGGCTTGGTACCAGAGACAGCTGATCTTCGGCTCCTCTTACTGCGCAGAACACTGCATCCTGCCCAGGCAGGAGGGGGAGGAGGAGGACTCACAACTGCAGTTGGGAACGTTGCAAGCAGTTCCCCACAAATACGCGGACTTTCTGGAGGTTTTCTGCGAGAAAGAGGCAGACAAGCTACCACCGCACAGGCAATATGACTGCAAGATTGACCTCCTGCCAGGGGTGACGCTGCCGAAGGGGAAGCTATATTCCATGTCTGAGGACGAACTACAGGAACTCAAACAGTTCATCGATCACAATTTGCAGCGCGGTTTCATCCGGGAGTCCAGCGCAGTAGGGGGCAGTCCTGTTTTCTTCGTGAAGAAAAAGGACACGCCCCAAAAAAGATTGGTCGTGGATTACCGCCTCTTAAACAGAATGACCAAGCCCTCCGATTTCCCTATGCCCAGGATTGACGACCTGCTGGCGACGGTGCGCAAGGGACGCGTGTTCACCAAGTTGGACCTGCGAGGAGCGTACAATCTCATCCGCATGAGGGAGGGCGATGAGTGGAAGACTCATGAGTGTTCACGCCTCTGGGCACCTACGAATACAGAGTGATGCCGTTTGGTTTGCAAAACGGTTCTCACTGTTTTCAAGCTTTTATGCATCACGTGTTGGCGGGACTCCTCTACAAGAAGTGCGTCTGCTTTCTGGATGACATCCTGATATTCTCTGACTCGCAGCAAGCACACGACCAGGACGTTCGGGAGGTGCTGAAGAGGCTGCAGCAGCATAGACTGTACGCCAAACTGGAGAAGTGCCAGTTCGACACGACGGAGGTGGATTTCTTGGGTTACAAGCTGTCGGACAAGGGGCTAGCCATGGACAGCGCCAAGGTTCGTGCGGTGTTGGATTGGAAGAGCCCGCGCAACCGGAAAGAGGTCCAGAGGTTTGTCGGATTCGCCAATTTCTATCGCAAGTTTATCAAGGGGTTCGCGATGCAGACGGCAGCTATTACGGACACGCTAAGCTCCAAGAAAAAGAAATTCATCTGGACGGAGCAGGCGGAGCGGTCCTTTCAGACACTCAAGCGTCTCTTCGCGTCGGAAGAGCAACTGCTGCATATCGACCCCAGCAGACCGCTGAGGGTGGAGACAGACGCGTCCGATAGAGCAGTGGGAGCGGTACTGCTGCAGAAGGACCCGCAGGGGGTCTGGAGGCCGGGGGCGTTCTACTCCAGAAAGCTCAGCAAGTCGGAGCAGAACTACACCATCTGGGATAGGGAGCTGCTTGCCATTCATGCAGCTTTCAAGGCGTGGAGGCACTTCCTGATCAGCGCCAAGCACACGGTGCAGGTCTGCACAGACCACAAGAATCTGGAGCACTGGCGCACGGCTCGGTTCCTGAACCAGAGGCAGATCCGTTGGGCGGAGTTCTTTGCTGACTTCAATTTCCGAATTGAGTACGTCCCGGGCGACACCAACATCATGGCGGATGCCCTGTCCCGAAAACCGCAGTACCTCGAAGAGGCGACGCCAGCGGCGGCCATGCACATCTTCGCGCCAACAGCGTGGGCGTGCGCTTCAGCCACAGTAGACCTGGATGCGGTGCGACGGGCGTTGACGGACGACTCATTCGCGCAGGCGAAGATGGCAGAGGTGCACAAGGGCACGGCGAAGGGCGACGAGTTCCAGATACGAGACGGCTTGCTCTTACGTAAAGGGGCCGTCTACGTGCCGGGAGACGAACTTCGCGCCCGGGTACTGCAGCAGCTGCACGACGCACCCACGGCCGGGCACTTTGGCACAGAAAAAACGGTGGAATTGGTCGCAAGAGACTTTTGGTGGCCCAGACTGAGGGGGGAAGTCGCGGACTACGTCGCGAGGTGCGACACCTGCCAGAGGGCCAAGCCGGTGCACAAACCACCGGCGGGACTGCTGGAACCGCTGCAAACGCCGTTTGAACCATGGGAGAGAGTGGCCCTGGACTTTGTCACGGATCTCCCCAGCTCGAGAGGCAAGACAGCTGTACTAGTGGTGGTGGACTTGTTCACCAAGATGGCACATTTCATACCGTGTGCGAAGGTGGCCACGGCAGAACAAACAGCCAAATTGTTCATAGATCACGTGTTCAAAGTGCACGGGCTGCCGCGGTCTATACTGTCCGACCGCGGATGCCAGTTCATCTCGAATTTCTGGCAAAAGCTGATGGGCTTCCTGAACGTCAAGATCAACCTGACATCGGCAAGGCACCCGCAGATCAACGGGCAAGCGGAGAGGGTCAATGCCATCATGCAGCAGTACCTGAGATGCTATGCCAATCAACAGCCTGCGACGTGGGTGGATTACCTGCCGCTCGCCGAATTCGCCTACAACAACACGAAACACGTATCCACAGGGGTGACGCCGTTCTTCGCCAACAATGGGAGGAATCCCAGAACCTTCCCGGGACTGGACAGAGTGGGGGAAGGGGAACCACAGACGGCGGACGCTTTCGCATCTGAGTTGCAAGAGGTCCACGATCAACTCAGACGGCAGCTGGAGCTGGCGAAGCACGCATACAAGGTCCAAGCTGACAAGCACAGGCGAGTTGGCGAGGAGATCCGAGTGGGAGACTGGGTCTGGTTGGCAGCCCACGCGGTGCCGACCCGATCGTTAGCCAAGAGGAAGCTAGGGCACAAGCAACTCGGTCCATACCGAGTCGAAGCGCAGATCAACCCGGTGGCTTTCCGGCTGGTGCTACCAGAGGGTTCCAGGATGCATCCGGTGTTCCACAGGTCGGTGCTCACTCCCTACAGGGCACCGCACAGGTTCCAGGAACCAGGAACGGCACCGAGTCAGTCTCCGGAGCGGACGGAGGTGGGAAGATTGCCACAGCAGGACCCCATCAACGAAGTCACGGAGATTTTGGACTCCAGATGGGGGGAAGACGGAGTAGAATATCTACTAGCAAGGGAGGGCACCCGGGCCAGTACTAATAGCTGGGTGCCGGACTACGCCTTGGAGGAACCCCTGCTCAAGGATGAGTTTCATGCCCTTTTCCCACACAGACCTATGCCAGCGGGCTTCTTCGACGACTGGTTGTTCACGCCCACGCTTTCCTCCAGCACGTTCCATGGCTTCGACTCGGAAGGGGAACCCGCACCGCACACACGTTCCCCAGAGGGGTCACCGGAGGGTTCGGCGTCCGACAACTCGTATTGGTGGGACGATCGGCCAGAGGAGCAGTGGCGCCGGAAGTGGCAGGAGACACCAGGTCCAGCGACAGACGCAGAGACGGACATGGACGTTTGCGGGGAGGACCTTGGTTTCAAGCACGGCGGCACCGAAATGGAGGCGGAGGAGACCACCGTTGATGAACGCGGGGAGGAAGACTCGGAGGTCTTCAGTTGGCGGCCAGCAACGGGGAGCGAACTGTATCCGACATTCACTCCCGTGATGACGGAGCACCCACCAACCACCCTTGAAAGCGGGGAGGGGGGAAGGGGGGGCTTCGAGGGGGGGATGGATGTCAGGGGTTCAGGAGCAGAGACGCAGAGAAGGGAGGAGACAGAGAGCGAGGGGGAGGAATACGAAGGAAGGATGAGTGGGGATGACGAACCGAGATCACCGAGCCTGTCTAGCGAGTCCGAGGATTCCCAGAAGGGAGCGCCAGCAGCCAGAGCAAGGGGGGAGAGCAGGGGGACACCCCAGGAAGAAGGGTCCAGAGAGGGATCAGAAAGCAGCAGTTGGAGATCGGGACCCACGTTCCCAGCCGGGAGCAGCGGGGAGAAAGGGGACCAGATATCGGGCTCCGGAGACTTTCAGAAGGAGGGAGGGCATGAGTCAGGAGTAGTCACGCCCACCTCGGGGAGCGAGGAAACGATCAAGAGGAAAGTGGAGAGTTGGGCGCGCGCGCCAAGTTCAAATGTAACGGAAGCTGGCGCAGTCAGCAGCCCAGAGAGTGAACCGGGTCCCAAAGCCCGCCGCAAGGAGGCGGAAGGGTCAGGGGGGTCCGCGTCAGAAGAGAGTAGGAAGGGAGAGACCCAGGGGGGCAGGAGGACCCAGAGACGGAAGGAAAGGCGCAGGAGGTGGAGCAAGGCTAGGGTATTAAGCTGGTGCGCTAGAGGCGGAGACTCAGACGGGTCTTCGTCGTTCTGACCTAGAAGAAGTAGGGCTGCACGTTGCAGTTTGGAAATGGAACCTGTAATCCAATAAAGACTCTTTGAAACTGAACGCTGGCTGACTTGGTCCTATGTGAGCTGGGACTGGGCGGCAGCCCTGACACATACACTTTGCGATTTCTGGGTAAATGTGCATTAACACCAAAGAACACGACTTTGAAATAAGCTAAATGCAAGATTGTCCTTTCTGTGTAGATGGAACCCAAAACAACTTGTTTAGCTTTGTTGAGAATTATGACAGTTCGCTTTGCTATTTGTGGGTGAATGAAAAACAGTGCAATGCAAGCTTATTCGTCCTCTTTCTATTGACGTCGAACCAATACACCTATGCTTGATTTGAGATGATAACCAACATTTCAATCTGCGATTTTTGGTTGAATGTGCATTCTAACCCCTAAAACACCAATTTGAAATAAGACCCAAAAGTGCGTTATCATCTTATTCCTATGTAGATGGAAGCCAAAATACCTTTTTGCTTTGGTTGTGGTGATTCTGGTGCACACCCAAAAAATACCACGCGAATTGAAATAAGCCCAATCGAAGCATATTCGTCTTCTTTCTAGGCATATGGAAGCGGAAATATGGTGTTTTGTTATTTTGGTCTCTTTACATACACTTTGCGATTTCTGGGTAAATGTGCATTAAAACCAAAGAACACGACTTTGAAATAAGCGAAATCCAAGATTGTCCTTTCTGTGTAGATGGAACCCAAAACAACTTGTTTTGCTTTGTTGAGAATTATGACAGTTCGCTTTGCTATTTGCGGGTGAATGAACAACAACAGTGCAATGCAAGCTTATTCGTCCTCTTTCTATTGACGTCGAACCAATACACCTATGCTTGATTTGGGCTCATAACAAACATTTCACTGCGGTTTTTGGTTGAATGTGCATTCTAACCCCTAAAACACCAATTTGAAATAAGCCCCATAAGTGCGTTATCATCTTTTTCCTATGTAGATGGAAGCCAAAATACCGTTTTGCTTTGGTTGTGGTGATTCTGGTGCACACCCAAAAAATACAACGCGAATTGAAGTAAGCCCAATCGAAGCATATTCGTCTTCTTTCTAGGCATATGGAAGCGGAAATATGGTGTTTTGTTATTTTGGTCTCATTGCATACACTTTGCGATTTCTGGGTAAATGCGCATTAACACCAAAGAACACTACTTTAACATATGCGAAATCCAAGATTGTTCTTTCTGTGTAGATGGAACCCAAAACAACTTTTTTTGCTTTGTTGAGAATTATGACAGTTCGTTTTGCTATTTGTGGGTGAATGAACAACAGTGCATTGCAAGCTTATTCGTCCTCTTTCTATTGACGTCGAACCAATACACCTATGCTTGATTTGGGCTCATAACAAACATTTCACTGCGATTATTGGTTGAATGTGCATTCTAACCCCTAAAACACCAATTTGAAATAAGCCCCATGTGCGTTATCATCTTATTCCTATGTAGATGGAAACCATCTACTTTGCGATTTCTGGGTAAATGTGCATTAAAACCAAAGAACACGACTTTGAAATAAGCGAAATGCAAGATTGTCCTTTCTGTGTAGATGGAACCCAAAACAACTTGTTTAGCTTTGTTGAGAATTATGACAGTTCGCTTTGCTATTTGTGGGTGAATGAAAAACAGTGCAATGCAAGCTTATTCGTCCTCTTTCTATTGACGTCGAACCAATACACCTAGGCTTGATTTGGGCTCATAACAAACATTTCACTGCGATTTTTGGTTGAATGTGCATTCTAACCCCTAAAACACCAATTTGAAATAAGCCCCATCGTTAATATGTTATTCCTATGTAGATGGAAGCCAAAATACCGTTTTGCTTTGGTTGTGGTGATTCTGGTGCACACCCAAAAAATACCACGCGAATTGAAATAAGCCCAATCGAAGCATATTCGTCTTCTCTCTACTCATATGGAAGCGGAAATATGGTGTTTTGTTATTTTGGTCTTTACATACTGTCAGGGGTTTAGGAGCAGAGGCACGGGCAAGGGAGGAAACAGAGAGCGAAGGGGAGGAGGCAGAAGAAAAGATGAGTGATGACGACGACCCGAGATCTCCTAGTCTTTCCAGTGAATCAGAGGATTCACAGAAAGGAGCACCAGTGGCCAGGGCAAGGGGGGAGTCTAGGGGGGCACCCCAGGAAGATAGAGCCAGAGGGGACTCAGGGGGGAGCAGCTGGAAATCGGGACCAGCGTCACCGCCAGGAAGCAGGGAAGAGGAAGGGAGGCAGGGGGGAAGCGCTGGCAGCTCACCACAGGAGGGAGGGCATGAGTCAGGAGTGGCCACACCTCCATCGGGGAGCGAAGAAACAGTTAAGAGGAAAGTGGAAGGTTGGGCGCGCGCGCCAAGTTCAAATGCAGAGGAAGGCGGCGCAGTAAGCAGCCCCGAAAGGGAACCAGGTCCTAAAGCCCGGCGCAAGGAGGCAGGAGGGTCCGGGTCAGCGTCAGAAGAATCCCGGAAGGAAGAAGCCCCGGGGGGTAGAGGGACCCAGAGGAGGACAGTCAGGCGGAAAAGGTGGAGCAAGGCTAGGATATTAAGTTGGTGCACACGGGGCGGAGACTCAGACGGAGCTTCGCCGATCTAGCTACTAGACGTAGAGTTGCGCGCAGCAGCGTGAGAATGGAAACTGTAATTCAATAAAGACTTTTACTTAATGATCGCTGGCTAGCGTGATCCTCTGTGAGCTAGGATCTTCAAGCAGCTCTGACAGTAAGCTCCGTCTCCCGATTGTGGGCATCTACAGCCTCGAGGAGGGGAGAGAAACAGGTGCCTACTAGCGAGCTCACGAACGGCAGACGACATGACGGCTGAGCAGCAGATAGAGGAACTCAGAAAAGCAGTGGCACAACTGAATGCCGAGGCTCTCGCATCCAGGAAGAGAGAGGAGGAGGCAGCTGCCGCCTGCAGGGATCTCCAGGTCAGGTTAGACGTGCTGACAAAGCAGACACCCCGGCAGGAGGGAATTGGGTTGGCGAGACGGACAGGCGGGCTGGTCTCTCACTTCGATGGGAACCTGCAACAGTATCCCAACTTTAGAGCCGAGGTACTGTGCGCACTGCAACTGCTGCATAAAGACTTTAGAGATGAGCAAGAGAGAGTGGGATTCATCATGTCCCATTTGCATGGGGATGCTAAAGCATGGCTACGCAATTTATGGAGAGATAAGGATCCGGCGCTCCAGAATGCAGATGCCTTTATTAAAGCGATGGATGGGTGTTTTTTATCAAGTATTGACGTGGATCTTGCACGGAAGGAGGTGCATGGGCTGAGACAAGGGAGGGCCAGCGTCAGGCAGTATCATGCCCGCTTTTTCGCCTTGGTCAGTGCCCTGGAATGGGACAGAGATTCGGCTCCTGTAAGAGACCTCTTTTGGGAGGGGCTGCACAACTCGATTAAAGATGAGATCGCGAGGGGGGAGAGACCCCGAACCACCCAGGAGGTCGTTCAGAGGGCACTGGCAGTGGGGGTGAGGCTGGAAGAACGTCCGTGGAGCAGGGACGAAGGGCGTGGAGGGCGCGAACCAGCCAGGGGCCCCTCCTTCCTTCCCAGAGAAGCAGCGCGGGCGCAATCCACGCCTCCGCCAGGAGGAGGAGCCGAACCTATGGAGGTTGGAGGTGCAAGGGCTCAGTCAGCAACCAGAGCCCTAGCACCGGCAGCAGTGAAAGCGAAGCCTCCTAGAGGGAACAGGAAGTGTTACGTCTGTGAGGAGCCAGGGCATATGGCAAAAGAGTGTCCCCAGAGGCTCCACAAGCTTACTGCAGCCTCGGCAATGGTGACTGCAGCAACGCAGCAAGGGGGACCACAGCAGGGAAACGACGCAGTCTGGCTGGAGGAAGAGGCCCTGGGGCCCAGCCAGACGTGTTAGTGACGCAGTCCCCAGAGGTTTTACAGCCCGTGAACCCCCTCCCGCCCAAACCAGTGGTGAGGCTCACCGCATCTCTCCAGCTGCCCAATGGAATCACCACTGACGTGCCCATCACAGTTGACTCGGGCAGCAACGCGGACTTTATAGGGCAGGACTTTGTCAACAAGCACGCTATACAGTTGCTGCCGGCCACACTGCCCCTGCAGGTTGTCACGGTGGATGGCAGGGAGTTGCTAGGGGGGCAAGTGGTGAAGCAGACGCCGCCCATGGCGATGCGACTTGGAAATCACAAAGAAATCATCAGCTTCAATGTCACTCAACTATCGGATACGCCCATTGTATTGGGAATGAGTTGGCTGGACAAGCACAGCCCAACGCTGGCTTGGTACCAGAGGCAGCTGATCTTCGGCTCTTCCTTTTGTGCTGAACACTGCATCGTGCCCCGGCAGGAAGGAGAGGAAGAGGAGTCACAGCTGCTGCTAGGCACGCTGCAAGCGATTCCCCACAAGTACGCAGAATTTTTGGAAGTTTTCTGCGAGAAGGAGGCAGACAGGCTACCCCCTCACAGACCATATGACTGCAAGATTGACCTGCTGCCGGGGGTGGCGCTGCCTAAGGGGAAACTGTATTCCATGTCAGAGGACGAGCTGCAGGAACTCAAACAGTTCATAGATCATAATTTGGAGCGCGGTTTCATCCGAGAGTCCAAGGCAGCGGGGGGCAGTCCAGTATTCTTTGTTAAAAAGCGAGACACGCCCCAAAAAAGACTGGTCGTGGACTATCGCATTTTAAACAATGGGACCAAGCCGTCGGACTTCCCCATGCCCCGAATCGACGACCTCCTGGCGAAGGTGCGGAAGGGGAAAGTGTTCACCAAGTTAGACCTGCGAGGGGCGTACAACCTCATTCGTATACGGGAGGGAGATGAGTGGAAGACGGCCATGTTCACGCCACTGGGTACCTACGAATACAGAGTTATGCCCTTTGGATTGCAAAATGGCTCCCACGTTTTTCAAGCTTTCATGCATCACGTGTTGGCGGGACTTCTCTACAAGACGTGCGTCTGTTTCTTAGATGACATCCTGATCTTTTCGGAATCGCAGCAGGAGCATGACAGACACGTCAAGGAAGTGCTGACCAGACTAAAGCAACATAGGCTCTACGCCAAGCTGGAGAAGTGCCAATTTGACGTGACGGAGGTGGATTTTCTGGGCTACAAGTTGTCTGACAAGGGGCTCGCCATGGACAGCGCCAAGGTTCGCGCGGTATTGGATTGGAAGAGTCCACGCAACCGGAAGGAGGTCCAGAGGTTTGTCGGCTTTGCGAACTTCTATCGCAAGTTTATCAAGGGCTTCGCTATGCAGACAGCGGCCATCACAGACACGCTTAGCTCCAAGAAAAAGAAGTTCGTTTGGACAGAGGAGGCGGAGCAGTCCTTTCAGGCACTCAAGCGTCTCTTCGCGTCGGAAGAGCAGCTGCTTCACGTCAACCCCAGCAGGCCGATGAGGGTGGAGACAGACGCCTCGGACATAGCCGTGAGGGCGGTCCTGCTGCAAAAGGACCAGCATGGGGTGTGGCGACCGGCAGCGTTTTACTCCAGGAAGCTCAGCAAGTCCGAGCAGAACTACACCATCTGGGACAGGGAGTTGCTGGCCATTCATGCAGCGTTCAAAGCGTGGAGGCACTTCCTGATCGGCGCCAAGCACACGGTGCAGGTTTGCACGGACCACAAGAATCTGGAGCACTGGCGCACGGCACAGTTCCTAAACCAGAGGCAGATACGTTGGGCTGAGTTTTTTGCGAACTTCGACTTCCGCATAGAGTATGTCCCGGGGGACACTAACATCATGGCGGACGCCCTCTCCCGTAAGCCACAGTATCTGGAGGACGCAACGCCAGCGGCCGCCATGCACATCTTCGCACCAACAGTATGGGCGTGCGCCGCGGCCACCGTGGACCTGGAGGCGGTGCGACGAGCGTTGCAGGATGACTCCTTCGCGCAAGCAAAGATGGCAGAGGTGCAAAGGGGCACGGCTGCGGCCGACGGTTTCCAGCTGAGAGATGGATTGCTCATCCGTAAAGGGGCCATCTACGTGCCGGGAGACGACCTTCGCGCCAAGGTGCTGCAGCAGCTGCACGACGCGCCCACGGCCGGGCACTTTGGCAAGGAGAAGACGGTGGAATTAGTAGCCAGGGATTTCTGGTGGCCTGGAATGAGAGGGGAGGTCGCAGACTACGTGGCGAGGTGTGACACCTGCCAGAGGGCCAAACCAGTGCACAAACCGCCGGCCGGACTGTTGGAACCGCTGCAAACTCCGGTCGAACCTTGGGAAAGGGTGGCCCTGGACTTTGTCACGGATCTGCCCAGCTCGAGGGGCAAGACGGCAGTGCTGGTGGTGGTGGACCTGTTTTCCAAGATGGCGCATTTCATTCCGTGTGCTAAGGTGGCCACGGCAGAGCAAACCGCCAAACTGTTCATAGACCACGTGTTCAAGGTTCACGGTCTGCCACGGTCTATTCTGTCTGACCGGGGGCGGCAGTTCATCTCGAATTTCTGGCAGAAGCTGATGGGCTTCCTGAACGTCAAGATCAACCTGGCGTCGGCGAGACACCCGCAGACCAACGGGCAAGCGGAGCGGGTCAATGCCATCATGCAGCAGTACCTGAGATGTTATGCAAATCAACAGCCTGCGACGTGGGTGGATTACCTGCCGCTTGCCGAGTTCGCCTACAACAACACGAAGCACGTGTCCACGGGGGTCACGCCGTTCTTCGCCAACAACGGGAGGCACCCCAGAACCTTCCCGGGACTGGAAAGAATGGGGGAGGGGGAGCCGCAGACAGCAGATGCGTTCGCATCGGAGCTGCAGGAAGTCCACGATCAGCTGAGGCGCCACCTGGAGCTGGCCAAGCACGCATACAAGGTACAAGCAGACAAGCACAGAAGGGTTGGCGAAGAGCTCCACGTGGGAGACTGGGTTTGGTTAGCAGCCCACGCAGTGCCGGCCAGGTCGTTGGCCAAGAAGAAACTAGGGCATAAACAACTGGGGCCCTACCAAGTCGAAGAGCAGGTCAACCCGGTAGCTTTCAGACTGGCACTTCCGGAGGGTTCCAGAATGCATCCGGTATTCCACAGATCGGTGCTCACTCCCTACAAGGCACCGCACAGGTTCCAGGAACCCGGAACGGCGCCGAGTCCAGTCAGAGACAGAACAGGGCACGCGGGAGTGGCACAGAAGGAGCGCATCAACGAAGTCACGGAGATTTTGGACTCCAGATGGGGGGAAGAGGGGGTAGAATACTTTCTTGCCAAGGAGGGCACCCCGGCCAGTGCGAACAGCTGGGTGCCGGGCTACGCCTTGGACGAACCTCTCCTCAAAGACGAGTTTCATGCCCTCTTCCCCCATAGACCTATGCCAGCAGACTTTTTCGACGACTGGCTTTTCACGCCCACGCTTTCGGCCAGCACTTTCCGGGGGTTCGACTCGGACGAGGACCCGACACAAGACGTCCGTTCCCCGGAGGGGTCACCCTCGGGATCTGCATCAGAACCCTCGTATTGGTGGGACGATAGACCAGAGGAGCAGTTCCGCAGACGGTGGCTGGAAGGCCCAGGACGAGCAACACCGCCAGGAGGAAGTGAGGGAGAGACGGACATGAACGTTTTCGGGGACGACCCTGGTTTCGAGCACGGCGGCACAGAGATGGAAGCGGAGGTGACCGTTGTCGACGAGAGCAGGGAGGAAGACCCGCGAGACTTCAGATGGAGGCCCGCCACGGGAAGCGACCGATATCCGACGTTCGTCCCTTTGCAACAGCAGCCCCCAGCTCCAGCACCGGAAGGAGGGGAGGGGGGAATGGGGGGCTTCGAGGGGGGGATGGATGTCAGGGGTTTAGGAGCAGAGGCACGGGCAAGGGAGGAAACAGAGAGCGAAGGGGAGGAGGCAGAAGAAAAGATGAGTGATGACGACGACCCGAGATCTCCTAGTCTTTCCAGTGAATCAGAGGATTCACAGAAAGGAGCACCAGTGGCCAGGGCAAGGGGGGAGTCTAGGGGGGCACCCCAGGAAGATAGAGCCAGAGGGGACTCAGGGGGGAGCAGCTGGAAATCGGGACCAGCGTCACCGCCAGGAAGCAGGGAAGAGGAAGGGAGCCAGGGGGGAAGCGCTGGCAGCTCACCACAGGAGGGAGGGCATGAGTCAGGAGTGGCCACACCTCCATCGGGGAGCGAAGAAACGGTTAAGAGGAAAGTGGAAGGTTGGGCGCGCGCGCCAAGTTCAAATGCAGAGGAAGGCGGCGCAGTAAGCAGCCCCGAAAGGGAACCAGGTCCTAAAGCCCGGCGCAAGGAGGCAGGAGGGTCCGGGTCAGCGTCAGAAGAATCCCGGAAGGAAGAAGCCCCGGGGGGTAGAGGGACCCAGAGGAGGACAGTCAGGCGGAAAAGGTGGAGCAAGGCTAGGATATTAAGTTGGTGCACACGGGGCGGAGACTCAGACGGAGCTTCGCCGATCTAGCTACTAGACGTAGAGTTGCGCGCAGCAGCGTGAGAATGGAAACTGTAATTCAATAAAGACTTTTACTTAATGATCGCTGGCTAGCGTGATCCTCTGTGAGCTAGGATCTTCAAGCAGCTCTGACACATACACTTTGTGATTTCTGGGTAAATGTGCATTAAAACCAAAGAACACGACTTTGAAATAAGCGAAATGCAAGATTGTCCTTTCTGTGTAGATGGAACCCAAAACAACTTGTTTAGCTTTGTTGAGAATTATGACAGTTCGCTTTGCTATTTGTGGGTGAATGAAAAACAGTGCAATGCAAGCTTATTCGTCCTCTTTCTATTGACGTCGAACCAATACACCTAGGCTTGATTTGGGCTCATAACAAACATTTCACTGCGATTTTTGGTTGAATGTGCATTCTAACCCCTAAAACACCAATTTGAAATAAGCCCCATAAGTGCGTTATCATCTTATTCCTATGTAGATGGAAGCCAAAATACCGTTTTGCTTTGGTTGTGGTGATTCTGGTGCACACCCAAAAAATACAACGCGAATTGAAATAAGCCCAATCGAAGCATATTCGTCTTCTCTCTACTCATATGGAAGCGGAAATATGGTGTTTTGTTATTTTGGTCTTTACATACACTTTGTGATTTCTGGGTAAATGTGCATTAAAACCAAAGAACACGACTTTGAAATAAGCGAAATGCAAGATTGTCCTTTCTGTGTAGATGGAACCCAAAACAACTTGTTTAGCTTTGTTGAGAATTATGACAGTTCGCTTTGCTATTTGTGGGTGAATGAAAAAGTGCAATGCAAGTTTATTCGTCCTCTTTCTATTGACGTCGAACCAATATACCTGTCCTTGATTTGAGATGATAACAAACATTTCAATCTGCGATTTTTGGTTGAATGTGCATTCTAACCCCTAAAACACCAATTTGAAATAAGCCCCATAAGTGCGTTATCATCTTATTCCTATGTAGATGGAAGCCAAAATACCGTTTTGCTTTGGTTGTGGTGATTCTGGTGCACACCCAAAAAATACCACGCGAATTGAAGTAAGCCCAATCGAAGCATATTCGTCTTCTTTCTAGGCATATGGAAGCGGAAATATGGTGTTTTGTTATTTTGGTCTCATTGCATACACTTTGCGATTTCTGGGTAAATGCGCATTAACACCAAAGAACACTACTTTAACATATGCGAAATCCAAGATTGTTCTTTCTGTGTAGATGGAACCCAAAAAAACTTTTTTTGCTTTGTTGAGAATTATGACAGTTTGTTTTGCTATTTGTGGGTGAATGAACAACAGTGCAATGCAAGCTTATTCGTCCTCTTTCTATTGAGGTCGAACCAATACACCTATGCTTGATTTGAGATGATAACAAACATTTCAATCTGCGGTTTTTGGTTGAATGTGCATTCTAACCCCTAAAACACCAATTTGAAATAAGCCCCATAAGTGCGTTATCATCTTATTCCTATGTAGATGGAACCAAAATACCGTTTTGCTTTGGTTGTGGTGATTCTGGTCCACACCCAAAAAATACCACGCGAATTGAAATAAGCCCAATCGAAGCATATTCGTCTTCTCTCTACTCATATGGAAGCGGAAATATGGTGTTTTGTTATTTTGGTCTCATTGCATACACTTTGCGATTTCTGGGTAAATGCGCATTAACAACAAAGAACACTACTTTAACATATGCGAAATCCAAGATTGTTCTTTCTGTGTAGATGGAACCCAAAACAACTTTTTTTGCTTTGTTGAGAATTATGACAGTTCGTTTTGCTATTTGTGGGTGAATGAACAACAGTGCATTGCAAGCTTATTCGTCCTCTTTCTATTGACGTCGAACCAATACACCTATGCTTGATTTGGGCTCATAACAAACATTTCACTGCGATTATTGGTTGAATGTGCATTCTAACCCCTAAAACACCAATTTGAAATAAGCCCCATGTGCGTTATCATCTTATTCCTATGTAGATGGAAACCATCTACTTTGCGATTTCTGGGTAAATGTGCATTAAAACCAAAGAACACGACTTTGAAATAAGCTAAATGCAAGATTGTCCTTTCTGTGTAGATGGAACCCAAAACAACTTGTTTAGCTTTGTTGAGAATTATGACAGTTCGCTTTGCTATTTGTGGGTGAATGAAAAACAGTGCAATGCAAGCTTATTCGTCCTCTTTCTATTGACGTCGAACCAATACACCTAGGCTTGATTTGGGCTCATAACAAACATTTCACTGCGATTTTTGGTTGAATGTGCATTCTAACCCCTAAAACACCTGTCAGGGCTGCCGCCCAGTCCCAGCTCACATAGGACCAAGTCAGCCAGCGTTCAGTTTCAAAGAGTCTTTATTGGATTACAGGTTCCATTTCCAAACTGCAACGTGCAGCCCTACTTCTTCTAGGTCAGAACGACGAAGACCCGTCTGAGTCTCCGCCTCTAGCGCACCAGCTTAATACCCTAGCCTTGCTCCACCTCCTGCGCCTTTCCTTCCGTCTCTGGGTCCTCCTGCCCCCCTGGGTCTCTCCTTTCCTACTCTCTTCTGGCGCGGACCCCCCTGACCCTTCCGCCTCCTTGCGGCGGGCTTTGGGACTCGGTTCACTCTCTGGGCTGCTGGCTGCGCCAGCTTCCGTTACATTTGAACTTGGCGCGCGCGCCCAACTCTCCACTTTCCTCTTGATCGTTTCCTCGCTCCCCGAGGTGGGCGTGACTACTCCTGACTCATGCCCTCCCTCCTTCTGAAAGTCTCCGGAGCCCGATATCTGGTCCCCTTTCTCCCCGCTGCTCCCGGCTGGGAACGTGGGTCCCGATCTCCAACTGCTGCTTTCTGATCCCTCTCTGGACCCTTTTTCCTGGGGTGTCCCCCTGCTCTCCCCCCTTGCTCTGGCTGCTGGCGCTCCCTTCTGGGAATCCTCGGACTCGCTAGACAGGCTCGGTGATCTCGGGTCGTCATCCCCACTCATCCTTCCTTCGTATTCCTCCCCCTCGCTCTCTGTCTCCTCCCTTCTCTGCGTCTCTGCTCCTGAACCCCTGACATCCATCCCCCCCTCGAAGCCCCCCCTTCCCCCCTCCCCGCTTTCAAGGGTGGTTGGTGGGTGCTCCGTCATCACGGGAGTGAATGTCGGATACAGTTCGCTCCCGGTTGCTGGCCGCCAACTGAAGACCTCCGAGTCTTCCTCCCCGCGTTCGTCAACGGTGGTCTCCTCCGCCTCCATCTCGGTGCCGCCGTGCTCGAAACCAAGGTCCTCCCCGCAAACGTCCATGTCCGTCTCTGCGTCTGTCGCTGGACCTGGTGTCTCCTGCCACTTCCGGCGCCACTGCTCCTCTGTCCGATCGTCCCACCAATACGAGTTGTCGGACGCCGAACCCTCCGGTGACCCCTCTGGGGAACGTGTGCGCGGTGCGGGTTCCCCTTCCGAGTCGAAGCCATGGAACGTGCTGGAGGAAAGCGTGGGCGTGAACAACCAGTCGTCGAAGAAGCCCGCTGGCATAGGTCTGTGTGGGAAAAGGGCATGAAACTCATCCTTGAGCAGGGGTTCCTCCAAGGCGTAGTCCGGCACCCAGCTATTAGTACTGGCCCGGGTGCCCTCCCTTGCTAGTAGATATTCTACTCCGTCTTCCCCCCATCTGGAGTCCAAAATCTCCGTGACTTCGTTGATGGGGTCCTGCTGTGGCAATCTTCCCACCTCCGTCCGCTCCGGAGACTGACTCGGTGCCGTTCCTGGTTCCTGGAACCTGTGCGGTGCCCTGTAGGGAGTGAGCACCGACCTGTGGAACACCGGATGCATCCTGGAACCCTCTGGTAGCACCAGCCGGAAAGCCACCGGGTTGACCTGCGCTTCGACTCTGTATGGACCGAGTTGCTTGTGCCCTAGCTTCCTCTTGGCTAACGATCGGGTCGGCACCGCGTGGGCTGCCAACCAGACCCAGTCTCCCACTCGGATCTCCTCGCCAACTCGCCTGTGCTTGTCAGCTTGGACCTTGTATGCGTGCTTCGCCAGCTCCAGCTGCCGTCTGAGTTGATCGTGGACCTCTTGCAACTCAGATGCGAAAGCGTCCGCCGTCTGTGGTTCCCCTTCCCCCACTCTGTCCAGTCCCGGGAAGGTTCTGGGATTCCTCCCATTGTTGGCGAAGAACGGCGTCACCCCTGTGGATACGTGTTTCGTGTTGTTGTAGGCGAATTCGGCGAGCGGCAGGTAATCCACCCACGTCGCCGGCTGTTGATTGGCATAGCATCTCAGGTACTGCTGCATGATGGCATTGACCCTCTCCGCTTGCCCGTTGGTCTGCGGGTGCCTTGCCGATGTCAGGTTGATCTTGACGTTCAGGAAGCCCATCAGCTTTTGCCAGAAATTCGAGATGAACTGGTGTCCGCGGTCGGACAGTATAGACCGTGGCAGCCCGTGCACTTTGAACACGTGATCTATGAACAATTTGGCTGTTTGTTCTGCCGTGGCCACCTTCGCACACGGTATGAAATGTGCCATCTTGGTGAACAAGTCCACCACCACTAGTACAGCTGTCTTGCCTCTCGAGCTGGGTAGATCCGTGACAAAGTCCAGGGCCACCCTCTCCCATGGTTCAAACGGCGTTTGCAGCGGTTCCAGCAGTCCCGCCGGTGGTTTGTGCACCGGCTTGGCCCTCTGGCAGGTGTCGCACCTCGCGACGTAGTCCACGACTTCCCCCCTCAGTCTGGGCCACCAAAAGTCTCTTGCGACCAATTCCACCGTTTTTTCTGTGCCAAAGTGCCCGGCCGTGGGTGCGTCGTGCAGCTGCTGCAGTACCCGGGCGCGAAGTTCGTCTCCCGGCACGTAGACGGCCCCTTTACGTAAGAGCAAGCCGTCTCGTATCTGGAACTCGTCGCCCTTCGCCGTGCCCCTGTGCACCTCTGCCATCTTCGCCTGCGCGAATGAGTCGTCCGTCAACGCCCTTCGCACCGCATCCAGGTCTACTGTGGCTGAAGCGCACGCCCACGCTGTTGGCGCGAAGATGTGCATGGCCGCCGCTGGCGTCGCCTCTTCGAGGTACTGCGGTTTTCGGGACAGGGCATCCGCCATGATGTTGGTGTCGCCCGGGACGTACTCAATTCGGAAATTGAAGTCAGCAAAGAACTCCGCCCAACGGATCTGCCTCTGGTTCAGGAACCGAGCCGTGCGCCAGTGCTCCAGATTCTTGTGGTCCGTGCAGACCTGCACCGTGTGCTTGGCGCCGATCAGGAAGTGCCTCCACGCCTTGAAAGCTGCATGAATGGCAAGCAGCTCCCTATCCCAGATGGTGTAGTTCTGCTCCGACTTGCTGAGCTTTCTGGAGTAGAACGCCCCCGGCCTCCAGACCCCCTGCGGGTCCTTCTGCAGCAGTACCGCTCCCACTGCTCTATCGGACGCGTCTGTCTCCACCCTCAGCGGTCTGCTGGGGTCGATATGCAGCAGTTGCTCTTCCGACGCGAAGAGACGCTTGAGTGTCTGAAAGGACCGCTCCGCCTGCTCCGTCCAGATGAATTTCTTTTTCTTGGAGCTTAGCGTGTCCGTAATAGCTGCCGTCTGCATCGCGAACCCCTTGATGAACTTGCGATAGAAATTGGCGAATCCGACAAACCTCTGGACCTCTTTCCGGTTGCGCGGGCTCTTCCAATCCAACACCGCACGAACCTTGGCGCTGTCCATGGCTAGCCCCTTGTCCGACAGCTTGTAACCCAAGAAATCCACCTCCGTCGTGTCGAACTGGCACTTCTCCAGTTTGGCGTACAGTCTATGCTGCTGCAGCCTCTTCAGCACCTCCCGAACGTCCTGGTCGTGTGCTTGCTGCGAGTCAGAGAATATCAGGATGTCATCCAGAAAGCAGACGCACTTCTTGTAGAGGAGTCCCGCCAACACGTGATGCATAAAAGCTTGAAAAACGTGGGAGCCATTTTGCAATTCAAAAGGCATAACTCTATATTCGTAGGTGCCCAGAGGCGTGAACATGGCTGTCTTCCACTCATCGCCCTCCCTCATACGGATGAGATTGTACGCTCCTCGCAGGTCCAACTTGGTGAACACGCGTCCCTTGCGCACCGTCGCCAGCAGGTCGTCAATCCTGGGCATAGGGAAATCGGAGGGCTTGGTCATTCTGTTTAAGAGGCGGTAATCCACGACCAATCTTTTTTGGGGCGTGTCCTTTTTCTTCACGAAGAAAACAGGACTGCCCCCTACTGCGCTGGACTCCCGGATGAAACCGCGCTGCAAATTGTGATCGATGAACTGTTTGAGTTCCTGTAGTTCGTCCTCAGACATGGAATATAGCTTTCCCTTCGGCAGCGTCGCCCCTGGCAGGAGGTCAATCTTGCAGTCATATTGCCTGTGCGGTGGTAGCTTGTCTGCCTCTTTCTCGCAGAAGACCTCCAGAAAGTCCGCGTATTTGTGGGGAACTGCTTGCAACGTTCCCAACTGCAGTTGTGAGTCCTCCTCCTCCCCCTCCTGCCTGGGCAGGATGCAGTGTTCTGCGCAGTAAGAGGAGCCGAAGATCAGCTGTCTCTGGTACCAAGCCAGCGTTGGACTGTGCCTGTCCAGCCAACTCATGCCCAACACAATGGGCGTGTCCGACAGTCGGGTGACATTAAAACTGATGACTTCCCTGTGGTTACCAAGTTGCATCACCATTGGTGGCGTCTGCTTCACCACCTGCCCCCCTAGCAACTCTCTGCCATCCACTGTGACGACTTGCAGGGGCAGAGTGGCAGGCAGCAGCTTTATAGCGTGCTGCTCCACAAAATCCTGTGCTATAAAGTCTGCGTTGCTTCCAGAATCCACAGAAAGCGGCACTTCGATGGTGACTCCATTGGGTAGCTGGAGAGACGCTGTGAGTTGCACTACTGGTTTGGGTGGGAGGGGGTCCGTGGGTTGCAATATCGCTGGGGACTGCTTCACTGATGCGTCTGGCTGGGCCCCAGTGCCTCTGTCTCCAGCCAGACATCGTCGTTTCCCTGCTGGGCTTCGCTGCATTGTGTGGCCACTTTCACCGTTGCGGAGGCTGCAGTGTGCTTGGAGCTCCTCTGGGGACACTCTTTCGCCAAGTGTTGAGGGCTCTCACATATGTAACACTTCCTGGTCCCTCTAGGAGGTTTAGTCTTGACTGCTGTCGGTGCAGAGGCTCTGCTAGCTGACTGAGCCCTGGCGCCTCCCACTTCCATAGGTTCCACTCCCCCTCCTGGCGGAGGTGTGGATTGCGCACGCGCTGCTTCCCTTGGAACGAAAGAGAAACTTCTCGCTGCTTCGCGCCCTCCACGTCCTTCATCTCTGCACCATGGACGTTCTTCCAGCCTCACCCCCACAGTCAGCGCCCTTTGGACCACCTCCTGCGTGCTTCGGGGCCTCTCCCCCCTCGCAATTTCATCCTTCACAGCAGAGCTGAGACCCTCCCAGAACAGGTCCCTGACTGGGGGCGAGTCCCGGTCCCATTCCAATGCACTGACCAGCGCAAAAAAGCGGGCGTGGTACTGTCGGACGCTCGCCCTCCCTTGTTTCAGTCCATGAATCTCCCGTCGGGCAAGATCCACATCAATGTTAGACAAAAAACATGCATCCATCGCTTTGATAAAGGCATCTGCACTCTGAAGCGCCGGATCTTTATCCCTCCACAAATTGCGCAGCCACGCCTTCGCATCCCCATGCAAATGGGACAGTATAAACCCCACTTTCTCTTGCTCATCTCTAAAGTCTTTTGCCAGCAGTTGCAGTGCGCACATCACATCTGCTCGAAAGTTGGGGTACTGTTGTAAATTCCCATCGAAGTGAGCCACCAGCCCTCCTGCTCTCCGTGCCAACCCAACCCCCTCCGGTCTGGGTCCTGGCTGCCCATGCTTAACCCATGCTTCAAACCTGGCGTGGAGATCTCGGTAGGCGGCTGCCACATCCTCCTCCCTTTTCTTGGATGCCAGTACCTCCGCATTCAATTGGGTAACTGCCTGTTGCAGCGCTGAAACTTTCTCTGCTTCCGTCATCTTTGCCAACCGTCGTGAGCTTGCTCCCACACACCGATCCCCTCCTCCAGCTGCTTCTGTCTCCGCTGCGAGGTATCAGGTGTCAGAAGCTTGAGAGACGGGTCTTACTGTCAGGGCTGCCGCCCAGTCCCAGCTCACATAGGACCAAGTCAGCCAGCGTTCAGTTTCAAAGAGTCTTTATTGGATTACAGGTTCCATTTCCAAACTGCAACGTGCAGCCCTACTTCTTCTAGGTCAGAACGACGAAGACCCGTCTGAGTCTCCGCCTCTAGCGCACCAGCTTAATACCCTAGCCTTGCTCCACCTCCTGCGCCTTTCCTTCCGTCTCTGGGTCCTCCTGCCCCCCTGGGTCTCTCCTTTCCTACTCTCTTCTGGCGCGGACCCCCCTGACCCTTCCGCCTCCTTGCGGCGGGCTTTGGGACTCGGTTCACTCTCTGGGCTGCTGGCTGCGCCAGCTTCCGTTACATTTGAACTTGGCGCGCGCGCCCAACTCTCCACTTTCCTCTTGATCGTTTCCTCGCTCCCCGAGGTGGGCGTGACTACTCCTGACTCATGCCCTCCCTCCTTCTGAAAGTCTCCGGAGCCCGATATCTGGTCCCCTTTCTCCCCGCTGCTCCCGGCTGGGAACGTGGGTCCCGATCTCCAACTGCTGCTTTCTGATCCCTCTCTGGACCCTTTTTCCTGGGGTGTCCCCCTGCTCTCCCCCCTTGCTCTGGCTGCTGGCGCTCCCTTCTGGGAATCCTCGGACTCGCTAGACAGGCTCGGTGATCTCGGGTCGTCATCCCCACTCATCCTTCCTTCGTATTCCTCCCCCTCGCTCTCTGTCTCCTCCCTTCTCTGCGTCTCTGCTCCTGAACCCCTGACAACACCAATTTGAAATAAGCCCCATAAGTGCGTTATCATCTTATTCCTATGTAGATGGAAGCCAAAATACCGTTTTGCTTTGGTTGTGGTATTCTGGTGCACACCCAAAAAATACAACGCGAATTGAAATAAGCCCAATCGAAGCATATTCGTCTTCTCTCTACTCATATGGAAGCGGAAATATGGTGTTTTGTTATTTTGGTCTCATTGCATACACTTTGCGATTTCTGGGTAAATGCACATTAACACCAAAGAACACTACTTTAACATATGCGAAATCCAAGATTGTTCTTTCTGTGTAGATGGAACCCAAAACAACTTTTTTTGCTTTGTTGAGAATTATGACAGTTCGTTTTGCTATTTGTGGGTGAATGAACAACAGTGCATTGCAAGCTTATTCGTCCTCTTTCTATTGACGTCAAACCAATACACCTATGCTTGATTTGGGCTCATAACAAACATTTCACTGCGATTATTGGTTGAATGTGCATTCTAACCCCTAAAACACCAATTTGAAATAAGCCCCATGTGCGTTATCATCTTATTCCTATGTAGATGGAAACCATCTACTTTGCGATTTCTGTGTAAATGTGCATTAACAGCAAAGAACACTACCTTAACATAAGCGAAATCCAAGATTGTTCTTTCTGTGTAGATTGAACCGAAAACAACTTGTTTTGCCTTGTTGAGAATTATGACAGTTCGCTTTGCTATTTGTGGGTGAATGAAAAACAGTGCAATGCAAGCTTATTCGTCCTCTTTCTATTGACGTCGAACCAATACACCTAGGCTTGATTTGGGCTCATAACAAACATTTCACTGCGATTTTTGGTTGAATGTGCATTCTAACCCCTAAAACACCAATTTGAAATAAGCCCCATAAGTGCGTTATCATCTTATTCCTATGTAGATGGAAGCCAAAATACCGTTTTGCTTTGGTTGTGGTGATTCTGGTGCACACCCAAAAAATACAACGCGAATTGAAATAAGCCCAATCGAAGCATATTCGTCTTCTCTCTACTCATATGGAAGCGGAAATATGGTGTTTTGTTATTTTGGTCTCATTGCATACACTTTGCGATTTCTGGGTAAATGCGCATTAACACCAAAGAACACTACTTTAACATATGCGAAATCCAAGATTGTTCTTTCTGTGTAGATGGAACCCAAAACAACTTGTTTAGCTTTGTTGAGAATTATGACAGTTCGTTTTGCTATTTGTGGGTGAATGAACAACAGTGCATTGCAAGCTTATTCGTCCTCTTTCTATTGACGTCAAACCAATACACCTATGCTTGATTTGGGCTCATAACAAACATTTCACTGCGATTATTGGTTGAATGTGCATTCTAACCCCTAAAACACCAATTTGAAATAAGCCCCATGTGCGTTATCATCTTATTCCTATGTAGATGGAAACCATCTACTTTGCGATTTCTGTGTAAATGTGCATTAACAGCAAAGAACACTACCTTAACATAAGCGAAATCCAAGATTGTTCTTTCTGTGTAGATTGAACCGAAAACAACTTGTTTTGCCTTGTTGAGAATTATGACAGTTCGCTTTGCTATTTGTGGGTGAATGAAAAACAGTGCAATGCAAGCTTATTCGTCCTCTTTCTATTGACGTCGAACCAATACACCTATGCTTGATTTGGGCTCATAACAAACATTTCACTGCGATTATTGGTTGAATGTGCATTCTAACCCCTAAAACACCAATTTGAAATAAGCCCCATGTGCGTTATCATCTTATTCCTATGTAGATGGAAACCATCTACTTTGCGATTTCTGGGTAAATGTGCATTAAAACCAAAGAACACTACTTTAACATATGCGAAATCCAAGATTGTCCTTTCTGTGTAGATGGAACCCAAAACAACTTGTTTAGCTTTGTTGAGAATTATGACAGTTCGCTTTGCTATTTGTGGGTGAATGAAAAACAGTGCAATGCAAGCTTATTCGTCCTCTTTCTATTGACGTCGAACCAATACACCTAGGCTTGATTTGGGCTCATAACAAACATTTCACTGCGATTTTTGGTTGAATGTGCATTCTAACCCCTAAAACACCAATTTGAAATAAGCCCCATCGTTAATATGTTATTCCTATGTAGATGGAAGCCAAAATACCGTTTTGCTTTGGTTGTGGTGATTCTGGTGCACACCCAAAAAATACCACGCGAATTGAAATAAGCCCAATCGAAGCATATTCGTCTTCTCTCTACTCATATGGAAGCGGAAATATGGTGTTTTGTTATTTTGGTCTTTACATACACTTTGCGATTTCTGGGTAAATGTGCATTAAAACCAAAGAACACGACTTTGAAATAAGCGAAATGCAAGATTGTCCTTTCTGTGTAGATGGAACCCAAAACAACTTGTTTAGCTTTGTTGAGAATTATGACAGTTCGCTTTGCTATTTGTGGGTGAATGAAAAAGTGCAATGCAAGCTTATTCGTCCTCTTTCTATTGAGGTCGAACCAATACACCTATGCTTGATTTGAGATGATAACAAACATTTCAATCTGCGGTTTTTGGTTGAATGTGCATTCTAACCCCTAAAACACCAATTTGAAATAAGCCCCATAAGTGCGTTATCATCTTATTCCTATGTAGATGGAAGCCAAAATACCGTTTTGCTTTGGTTGTGGTGATTCTGGTGCACACCCAAAAAATACCACGCGAATTGAAGTAAGCCCAATCGAAGCATATTCGTCTTCTCTCTACTCATATGGAAGCGGAAATATGGTGTTTTGTTATTTTGGTCTCATTGCATACACTTTGCGATTTCTGGGTAAATGCGCATTAACACCAAAGAACACTACTTTAACATATGCGAAATCCAAGATTGTTCTTTCTGTGTAGATGGAACCCAAAACAACTTTTTTTGCTTTGTTGAGAATTATGACAGTTCGTTTTGCTATTTGTGGGTGAATGAACAACAGTGCATTGCAAGCTTATTCGTCCTCTTTCTATTGACGTCGAACCAATACACCTATGCTTGATTTGGGCTCATAACAAACATTTCACAGCGATTATTGGTTGAATGTGCATTCTAACCCCTAAAACACCAATTTGAAATAAGCCCCATGTGCGTTATCATCTTATTCCTATGTAGATGGAAACCATCTACTTTGCGATTTCTGGGTAAATGTGCATTAAAACCAAAGAACACGACTTTGAAATAAGCTAAATGCAAGATTGTCCTTTCTGTGTAGATGGAACCCAAAACAACTTGTTTAGCTTTGTTGAGAATTATGACAGTTCGCTTTGCTATTTGTAGGTGAATGAAAAACAGTGCAATGCAAGCTTATTCGTCCTCTTTCTATTGACGTCGAACCAATACACCTAGGCTTGATTTGGGCTCATAACAAACATTTCACTGCGATTTTTGGTTGAATGTGCATTCTAACCCCTAAAACACCAATTTGAAATAAGCCCCATAAGTGCGTTATCATCTTATTCCTATGTAGATGGAAGCCAAAATACCGTTTTGCTTTGGTTGTGGTGATTCTGGTGCACACCCAAAAAATACCACGCGAATTGAAATAAGCCCAATCGAAGCATATTCGTCTTCTCTCTACACATATGGAAGCGGAAATATGGTGTTTTGTTATTTTGCTCTCTTTACATACACTTTGCGATTTCTGGGTAAATGTGCATTAAAACCAAAGAACACGACTTTGAAATAAGCGAAATGAAAGATTGTCCTTTCTGTGTAGATGGAACCCAAAACAACTTGTTTAGCTTTGTTGAGAATTATGACAGTTCGCTTTGCTATTTGTGGGTGAATGAAAAAGTGCAATGCAAGCTTATTCGTCCTCTTTCTATTGAGGTCGAACCAATACACCTATCCTTGATTTGAGATGATAACAAACATTTCAATCTGCGATTTTTGGTTGAATGTGCATTCTAACCCCTAAAACACCAATTTGAAATAAGCCCCATAAGTGCGTTATCATCTTATTCCTATGTAGATGGAAGCCAAAATACCGTTTTGCTTTGGTTGTGGTGATTCTGGTGCACACCCAAAAAATACCACGCGAATTGAAGTAAGCCCAATCGAAGCATATTCGTCTTCTTTCTAGGCATATGGAAGCGGAAATATGGTGTTTTGTTATTTTGGTCTCATTGCATACACTTTGCGATTTCTGGGTAAATGCGCATTAACACCAAAGAACACTACTTTAACATATGCGAAATACAAGATTGTTCTTTCTGTGTAGATGGAACCCAAAACAACTTTTTTTGCTTTGTTGAGAATTATGACAGTTCGTTTTGCTATTTGTGGGTGAATGAACAACAGTGCAATGCAAGCTTATTCGTCCTCTTTCTATTGACGTCGAACCAATACACCTATGCTTGATTTGAGATGATAACAAACATTTGAATCTGCGGTTTTTGGTTGAATGTGCATTCTAACCCCTAAAACACCAATTTGAAATAAGCCCCATGTGCGTTATCATCTTATTCCTTTGTAGATGTAACCAAAATACCTTTTTGCTTTGGTTGTGGTGATTCTGGTGCACACCCAAAAAATACCACGCGAATTGAAATAAGCCCAATCGAAGCATATTCGTCTTCTCTCTACTCATATGGAAGCGGAAATATATTGTTTTGTTATTTTGGTCTCTTTACATACACTTTGCGATTTCTGGGTAAATGTGCATTAAAACCAAAGAACACGACTTTGAAATAAGCGAAATCCAAGATTGTTCTTTCTGTGTAGATGGAACCCAAAACAACTTGTTTTGCTTTGTTGAGAATTATGACAGTTCGCTTTGCTATTTGCGGGTGAATGAACAACAGTGCAATGCAAGCTTATTCGTCCTCTTTCTATTGACGTCGAACCAATACACCTATGCTTGATTTGGGCTCATAACAAACATTTCACTGCGATTTTTGGTTGAATGTGCATTCTAACCCCTAAAACACCAATTTGAAATAAGCCCCATAAGTGCGTTATCATCTTATTCCTATGTAGATGGAAGCCAAAATACCTTTTTGCTTTGGTTGTGGTGATTCTGGTGCACACCCAAAAAATACCACGCGAATTGAAATAAGCCCAATCGAAGCATATTCGTCTTCTCTCTACTCATATGGAAGCGGAAACATGGTGTTTTGTTATTTTGGTCTCTTTACATACACTTTGCGATTTCTGTGTAAATGTGCATTAACACCAAAGAACACTACCTTAACATAAGTGTCAGAGCTGCTTGAAGATCCTAGCTCACAGAGGATCACGCTAGCCAGCGATCATTAAGTAAAAGTCTTTATTGAATTACAGTTTCCATTCTCACGCTGCTGCGCGCAACTCTACGTCTAGTAGCTAGATCGGCGAAGCTCCGTCTGAGTCTCCGCCCCGTGTGCACCAACTTAATATCCTAGCCTTGCTCCACCTTTTCCGCCTGACTGTCCTCCTCTGGGTCCCTCTACCCCCCGGGGCTTCTTCCTTCCGGGATTCTTCTGACGCTGACCCGGACCCTCCTGCCTCCTTGCGCCGGGCTTTAGGACCTGGTTCCCTTTCGGGGCTGCTTACTGCGCCGCCTTCCTCTGCATTTGAACTTGGCGCGCGCGCCCAACCTTCCACTTTCCTCTTAACCGTTTCTTCGCTCCCCGATGGAGGTGTGGCCACTCCTGACTCATGCCCTCCCTCCTGTGGTGAGCTGCCAGCGCTTCCCCCCTGGCTCCCTTCCTCTTCCCTGCTTCCTGGCGGTGACGCTGGTCCCGATTTCCAGCTGCTCCCCCCTGAGTCCCCTCTGGCTCTATCTTCCTGGGGTGCCCCCCTAGACTCCCCCCTTGCCCTGGCCACTGGTGCTCCTTTCTGTGAATCCTCTGATTCACTGGAAAGACTAGGAGATCTCGGGTCGTCGTCATCACTCATCTTTTCTTCTGCCTCCTCCCCTTCGCTCTCTGTTTCCTCCCTTGCCCGTGCCTCTGCTCCTAAACCCCTGACATCCATCCCCCCCTCGAAGCCCCCCATTCCCCCCTCCCCTCCTTCCGGTGCTGGAGCTGGGGGCTGCTGTTGCAAAGGGACGAACGTCGGATATCGGTCGCTTCCCGTGGCGGGTCTCCATCTGAAGTCTCGCGGGTCTTCCTCCCTGCTCTCGTCGACAACGGTCACCTCCGCTTCCATCTCTGTGCCGCCGTGCTCGAAACCAGGGTCGTCCCCGAAAACGTCCATGTCCGTCTCTCCCTCACTTCCTCCTGGTGGTGTTGCTCGTCCTGGGCCTTCCAGCCACCGTCTGCGGAACTGCTCCTCTGGTCTATCGTCCCACCAATACGAGGGTTCTGATGCAGATCCCGAGGGTGACCCCTCCGGGGAACGGACGTCTTGTGTCGGGTCCTCGTCCGAGTCGAACCCCCGGAAAGTGCTGGCCGAAAGCGTGGGCGTGAAAAGCCAGTCGTCGAAAAAGTCTGCTGGCATAGGTCTATGGGGGAAGAGGGCATGAAACTCGTCTTTGAGGAGAGGTTCGTCCAAGGCGTAGCCCGGCACCCAGCTGTTCGCACTGGCCGGGGTGCCCTCCTTGGCGAGAAAGTATTCTACCCCCTCTTCCCCCCATCTGGAGTCCAAAATCTCTGTGACTTCGTTGATGCGCTCCTTCTGTGCCACTCCCGCGTGCCCTGTTCTGTCTCTGACCGGACTCGGCGCCGTTCCGGGTTCCTGGAACCTGTGCGGTGCCTTGTAGGGAGTGAGCACCGATCTGTGGAATACCGGATGCATTCTGGAACCCTCCGGAAGTGCCAGTCTGAACGCTACCGGGTTGACCTGCTCTTCGACTTGGTAGGGCCCCAGTTGTTTATGCCCTAGTTTCTTCTTGGCCAACGACCTGGCCGGCACTGCGTGGGCTGCTAACCAAACCCAGTCTCCCACGTGGAGCTCTTCGCCAACCCTCCTGTGCTTGTCCGCTTGTACCTTGTATGCGTGCTTGGCCAACTCCAGGTGGCGCCTCAGCTGATCGTGGACTTCCTGCAGCTCCGACGCGAACGCATCTGCTGTCTGCGGCTCCCCCTCTCCCATTCTTTCCAGTCCCGGGAAGGTTCTGGGGTGCCTCCCGTTGTTGGCGAAGAACGGCGTGACCCCCGTGGACACGTGCTTCGTGTTGTTGTAGGCGAACTCGGCAAGCGGCAGGTAATCCACCCACGTCGCAGGCTGTTGATTTGCATAACATCTCAGGTACTGCTGCATGATGGCATTGACCCGCTCCGCTTGCCCGTTGGTCTGCGGGTGTCTCGCCGACGCCAGGTTGATCTTGACGTTCAGGAAGCCCATCAGCTTCTGCCAGAAATTCGAGATGAACTGCCGCCCCCGGTCGGACAGAATAGACCGTGGCAGACCGTGAACCTTGAACACGTGGTCTATGAACAGTTTGGCGGTTTGCTCCGCCGTGGCCACCTTAGCACACGGAATGAAATGCGCCATCTTGGAAAACAGGTCTACCACCACCAGCACTGCCGTCTTGCCCCTCGAGCTGGGCAGATCCGTGACAAAGTCCAGGGCCACCCTTTCCCAAGGTTCGACCGGAGTTTGCAGCGGTTCCAACAGTCCGGCCGGCGGTTTGTGCACTGGTTTGGCCCTCTGGCAGGTGTCACACCTCGCCACGTAGTCTGCGACCTCCCCTCTCATTCCAGGCCACCAGAAATCCCTGGCTACTAATTCCACCGTCTTCTCCTTGCCAAAGTGCCCGGCCGTGGGCGCGTCATGCAGCTGCTGCAGCACCTTGGCGCGAAGGTCGTCTCCCGGCACGTAGATGGCCCCTTTACGGATGAGCAATCCATCTCGTAGCTGGAAACCGTCGGCCGCAGCCGTGCCCCTTTGCACCTCTGCCATCTTTGCTTGCGCGAAGGAGTCATCCTGCAACGCTCGTCGCACCGCCTCCAGGTCCACGGTGGCCGCGGCGCACGCCCATACTGTTGGTGCGAAGATGTGCATGGCGGCCGCTGGCGTTGCGTCCTCCAGATACTGTGGCTTACGGGAGAGGGCGTCCGCCATGATGTTAGTGTCCCCCGGGACATACTCTATGCGGAAGTCGAAGTTCGCAAAAAACTCAGCCCAACGTATCTGCCTCTGGTTTAGGAACTGTGCCGTGCGCCAGTGCTCCAGATTCTTGTGGTCCGTGCAAACCTGCACCGTGTGCTTGGTGCCGATCAGGAAGTGCCTCCACGCTTTGAACGCTGCATGAATGGCCAGCAACTCCCTGTCCCAGATGGTGTAGTTCTGCTCGGACTTGCTGAGCTTCCTGGAGTAAAACGCTGCCGGTCGCCACACCCCCTGCTGGTCCTTTTGCTGCGTTGCTGCAGTCACCATTGCTGAGGCTGCAGTGAGCTTGTGGAGCCTCTGGGGACACTCTTTTGCCATATGCCCTGGCTCCTCACAGACGTAACACTTCCTGTTCCCTCTAGGAGGCTTCGCTTTCACTGCTGCCGGTGCTAGGGCTCTGGTTGCTGACTGAGCCCTTGCACCTCCAACCTCCATAGGTTCGGCTCCTCCTCCTGGCGGAGGCGTGGATTGCGCCCGCGCTGCTTCTCTGGGAAGGAAGGAGGGGCCCCTGGCTGGTTCGCGCCCTCCACACCCTTCGTCCCTGCTCCACGGACGTCCTTCCAGCCTCACCCCCACTGCCAGTGCCCTCTGAACGACCTCCTGGGTGGTTCGGGGTCTCTCCCCCCTCGCGATCTCATCTTTAATCGAGTTGTGCAACCCCTCCCAAAAGAGGTCTCTTACAGGAGCCGAATCTCTGTCCCATTCCAGGGCACTGACCAAGGCGAAAAAGCGGGCATGATACTGCCTGACGCTGGCCCTCCCTTGTCTCAGCCCATGCACCTCCTTCCGTGCAAGATCCACGTCAATACTTGATAAAAAACACCCATCCATCGCTTTAATAAAGGCATCTGCATTCTGGAGCGCCGGATCCTTATCTCTCCATAAATTGCGTAGCCATGCTCTAGCATCCCCATGCAAATGGGACATGATGAATCCCACTCTCTCTTGCTCATCTCTAAAGTCTTTATGCAGCAGTTGCAGTGCGCACAGTACGTCGGCTCTAAAGTTGGGATACTGTTGCAGGTTCCCATCGAAGTGAGAGACCAGCCCGCCTGTCCGTCTCGCCAACCCAATTCCCTCCTGCCGGGGTGTCTGCTTTGTCAGCACGTCTAACCTGACCTGGAGATCCCTGCAGGCGGCAGCTGCTTCCTCCTCTCTCTTCCTGGATGCGAGAGCCTCGGCATTCAGTTGTGCCACTGCTTTTCTGAGTTCCTCTATCTGCTGCTCAGCCGTCATGTCGTCTGCCGTTCGTGAGCTCGCTAGTAGGCACCTGTTTCTCTCCCCTCCTCGAGGCTGTAGATGCCCACAATCGGGAGACGGAGCTTACTGTCAGAGCTGCTTGAAGATCCTAGCTCACAGAGGATCACGCTAGCCAGCGATCATTAAGTAAAAGTCTTTATTGAATTACAGTTTCCATTCTCACGCTGCTGCGCGCAACTCTACGTCTAGTAGCTAGATCGGCGAAGCTCCGTCTGAGTCTCCGCCCCGTGTGCACCAACTTAATATCCTAGCCTTGCTCCACCTTTTCCGCCTGACTGTCCTCCTCTGGGTCCCTCTACCCCCCGGGGCTTCTTCCTTCCGGGATTCTTCTGACGCTGACCCGGACCCTCCTGCCTCCTTGCGCCGGGCTTTAGGACCTGGTTCCCTTTCGGGGCTGCTTACTGCGCCGCCTTCCTCTGCATTTGAACTTGGCGCGCGCGCCCAACCTTCCACTTTCCTCTTAACCGTTTCTTCGCTCCCCGATGGAGGTGTGGCCACTCCTGACTCATGCCCTCCCTCCTGTGGTGAGCTGCCAGCGCTTCCCCCCTGGCTCCTTTCCTCTTCCCTGCTTCCTGGCGGTGACGCTGGTCCCGATTTCCAGCTGCTCCCCTCTGAGTCCCCTCTGGCTCTATCTTCCTGGGGTGCCCCCCTAGACTCCCCCCTTGCCCTGGCCACTGGTGCTCCTTTCTGTGAATCCTCTGATTCACTGGAAAGACTAGGAGATCTCGGGTCGTCGTCATCACTCATCTTTTCTTCTGCCTCCTCCCCTTCGCTCTCTGTTTCCTCCCTTGCCCGTGCCTCTGCTCCTAAACCCCTGACAATAAGCGAAATCCAAGATTGTTCTTTCTGTGTAGATGGAACCCAAAACAACTTGTTTTGCTTTGTTGAGAGTTATGGCAGTTCGCTTTGCTATTTGTGGGTGAATGAAAAACAGTGCTGTCAGAGCTGCTTGAAGATCCTAGCTCACAGAGGATCACGCTAGCCAGCGATCATTAAGTAAAAGTCTTTATTGAATTACAGTTTCCATTCTCACGCTGCTGCGCGCAACTCTACGTCTAGTAGCTAGATCGGCGAAGCTCCGTCTGAGTCTCCGCCCCGTGTGCACCAACTTAATATCCTAGCCTTGCTCCACCTTTTCCGCCTGACTGTCCTCCTCTGGGTCCCTCTACCCCCCGGGGCTTCTTCCTTCCGGGATTCTTCTGACGCTGACCTGGACCCTCCTGCCTCCTTGCGCCGGGCTTTAGGACCTGGTTCCCTTTCGGGGCTGCTTACTGCGCCGCCTTCCTCTGCATTTGAACTTGGCGCGCGCGCCCAACCTTCCACTTTCCTCTTAACCGTTTCTTCGCTCCCCGATGGAGGTGTGGCCACTCCTGACTCATGCCCTCCCTCCTGTGGTGAGCTGCCAGCGCTTTCCCCCTGGCTCCTTTCCTCTTCCCTGCTTCCTGGCGGTGACGCTGGTCCCGATTTCCAGCTGCTCCCCCCTGAGTCCCCTCTGGCTCTATCTTCCTGGGGTGCCCCCCTAGACTCCCCCCTTGCCCTGGCCACTGGTGCTCCTTTCTGTGAATCCTCTGATTCACTGGAAAGACTAGGAGATCTCGGGTCGTCGTCATCACTCATCTTTTCTTCTGCCTCCTCCCCTTCGCTCTCTGTTTCCTCCCTTGCCCGTGCCTCTGCTCCTAAACCCCTGACATCCATCCCCCCCTCGAAGCCCCCCATTCCCCCCTCCCCTCCTTCCGGTGCTGGAGCTGGGGGCTGCTGTTGCAAAGGGACGAACGTCGGATATCGGTCGCTTCCCGTGGCGGGTCTCCATCTGAAGTCTCGTGGGTCTTCCTCCCTGCTCTCGTCGACAACGGTCACCTCCGCTTCCATCTCTGTGCCGCCGTGCTCGAAACCAGGGTCGTCCCCGAAAACGTCCATGTCCGTCTCTCCCTCACTTCCTCCTGGCGGTGTTGCTCGTCCTGGGCCTTCCAGCCACCGTCTGCGGAACTGCTCCTCTGGTCTATCGTCCCACCAATACGAGGGTTCTGATGCAGATCCCGAGGGTGACCCCTCCGGGGAACGGACGTCTTGTGTCGGGTCCTCGTCCGAGTCGAACCCCCGGAAAGTGCTGGCCGAAAGCGTGGGCGTGAAAAGCCAGTCGTCGAAAAAGTCTGCTGGCATAGGTCTATGGGGGAAGAGGGCATGAAACTCGTCTTTGAGGAGAGGTTCGTCCAAGGCGTAGCCCGGCACCCAGCTGTTCGCACTGGCCGGGGTGCCCTCCTTGGCGAGAAAGTATTCTACCCCCTCTTCCCCCCATCTGGAGTCCAAAATCTCCGTGACTTCGTTGATGCGCTCCTTCTGTGCCACTCCCGCGTGCCCTGTTCTGTCTCTGACCGGACTCGGCGCCGTTCCGGGTTCCTGGAACCTGTGCGGTGCCTTGTAGGGAGTGAGCACCGATCTGTGGAATACCGGATGCATTCTGGAACCCTCCGGAAGTGCCAGTCTGAACGCTACCGGGTTGACCTGCTCTTCGACTTGGTAGGGCCCCAGTTGTTTATGCCCTAGTTTCTTCTTGGCCAACGACCTGGCCGGCACTGCGTGGGCTGCTAACCAAACCCAGTCTCCCACGTGGAGCTCTTCGCCAACCCTTCTGTGCTTGTCCGCTTGTACCTTGTATGCGTGCTTGGCCAGCTCCAGGTGGCGCCTCAGCTGATCGTGGACTTCCTGCAGCTCCGACGCGAACGCATCTGCTGTCTGCGGCTCCCCCTCTCCCATTCTTTCCAGTCCCGGGAAGGTTCTGGGGTGCCTCCCGTTGTTGGCGAAGAACGGCGTGACCCCCGTGGACACGTGCTTCGTGTTGTTGTAGGCGAACTCGGCAAGCGGCAGGTAATCCACCCACGTCGCAGGCTGTTGATTTGCATAACATCTCAGGTACTGCTGCATGATGGCATTGACCCGCTCCGCTTGCCCGTTGGTCTGCGGGTGTCTCGCCGACGCCAGGTTGATCTTGACGTTCAGGAAGCCCATCAGCTTCTGCCAGAAATTCGAGATGAACTGCCGCCCCCGGTCGGTCAGAATAGACCGTGGCAGACCGTGAACCTTGAACACGTGGTCTATGAACAGTTTGGCGGTTTGCTCCGCCGTGGCCACCTTAGCACACGGAATGAAATGCGCCATCTTGGAAAACAGGTCTACCACCACCAGCACTGCCGTCTTGCCCCTCGAGCTGGGCAGATCCGTGACAAAGTCCAGGGCCACCCTTTCCCAAGGTTCGACCGGAGTTTGCAGCGGTTCCAACAGTCCGGCCGGCGGTTTGTGCACTGGTTTGGCCCTCTGGCAGGTGTCACACCTCGCCACGTAGTCTGCGACCTCCCCTCTCATTCCAGGCCACCAGAAATCCCTGGCTACTAATTCCACCGTCTTCTCCTTGCCAAAGTGCCCGGCCGTGGGCGCGTCGTGCAGCTGCTGCAGCACCTTGGCGCGAAGGTCGTCTCCCGGCACGTAGATGGCCCCTTTACGGATGAGCAATCCATCTCGTAGCTGGAAACCGTCGGCCACAGCCGTGCCCCTTTGCACCTCTGCCATCTTTGCTTGCGCGAAGGAGTCATCCTGCAACGCTCGTCGCACCGCCTCCAGGTCCACGGTGGCCGCGGCGCACGCCCATACTGTTGGTGCGAAGATGTGCATGGCGGCCGCTGGCGTTGCGTCCTCCAGATACTGTGGCTTACGGGAGAGGGCGTCCGCCATGATGTTAATGTCCCCCGGGACATACTCTATGCGGAAGTCGAAGTTCGCAAAAAACTCAGCCCAACGTATCTGCCTCTGGTTTAGGAACTGTGCCGTGCGCCAGTGCTCCAGATTCTTGTGGTCCGTGCAGACCTGCACCGTGTGCTTGGCGCCGATCAGGAAGTGCCTCCACGCTTTGAACGCTGCATGAATGGCCAGCAACTCCCTGTCCCAGATGGTGTAGTTCTGCTCGGACTTGCTGAGCTTCCTGGAGTAAAACGCTGCCGGTCGCCACACCCCCTGCTGGTCCTTTTGCAGCAGGACCGCCCCCACGGCTCTGTCCGAGGCGTCTGTCTCCACCCTCATCGGCCTGCTGGGGTTGACGTGAAGCAGCTGCTCTTCCGACGCGAAGAGACGCTTGAGTGCCTGAAAGGACTGCTCCGCCTCCTCTGTCCAAACGAACTTCTTTTTCTTGGAGCTAAGCGTGTCTGTGATGGCCGCTGTCTGCATAGCGAAGCCCTTGATAAACTTGCGATAGAAGTTCGCAAAGCCGACAAACCTCTGGACCTCCTTCCGGTTGCGTGGACTCTTCCAATCCAATACCGCGCGAACCTTGGCGCTGTCCATGGCGAGCCCCTTGTCAGACAACTTGTAGCCCAGAAAATCCACCTCCGTCACGTCAAATTGGCACTTCTCCAGCTTGGCGTAGAGCCTATGTTGCTTTAGTCTGGTCAGCACTTCCTTGACGTGTCTGTCATGCTCCTGCTGCGATTCCGAAAAGATCAGGATGTCATCTAAGAAACAGACGCACGTCTTGTAGAGAAGTCCCGCCAACACGTGATGCATGAAAGCTTGAAAAACGTGGGAGCCATTTTGCAATCCAAAGGGCATAACTCTGTATTCGTAGGTACCCAGTGGCGTGAACATGGCCGTCTTCCACTCATCTCCCTCCCGCATACGAATGAGGTTGTACGCCCCTCGCAGGTCTAACTTGGTGAACACTTTCCCCTTCCGCACCTTCGCCAGGAGGTCGTCGATTCGGGGCATGGGGAAGTCCGACGGCTTGGTCCCATTGTTTAAAATGCGATAGTCCACGACCAGTCTTTTTTGGGGCGTGTCTCGCTTTTTAACAAAGAATACTGGACTGCCCCCCGCTGCCTTGGACTCTCGGATGAAACCGCGCTCCAAATTATGATCTATGAACTGTTTGAGTTCCTGCAGCTCGTCCTCTGACATGGAATACAGTTTCCCCTTAGGCAGCGCCACCCCCGGCAGCAGGTCAATCTTGCAGTCATATGGTCTGTGAGGGGGTAGCCTGTCTGCCTCCTTCTCGCAGAAAACTTCCAAAAATTCTGCGTACTTGTGGGGAATCGCTTGCAGCGTGCCTAGCAGCAGCTGTGACTCCTCTTCCTCTCCTTCCTGCCGGGGCACGATGCAGTGTTCAGCACAAAAGGAAGAGCCGAAGATCAGCTGCCTCTGGTACCAAGCCAGCGTTGGGCTGTGCTTGTCCAGCCAACTCATTCCCAATACAATGGGCGTATCCGATAGTTGAGTGACATTGAAGCTGATGATTTCTTTGTGATTTCCAAGTCGCATCGCCATGGGCGGCGTCTGCTTCACCACTTGCCCCCCTAGCAACTCCCTGCCATCCACCGTGACAACCTGCAGGGGCAGTGTGGCCGGCAGCAACTGTATAGCGTGCTTGTCGACAAAGTCCTGCCCTATAAAGTCCGCGTTGCTGCCCGAGTCAACTGTGATGGGCACGTCAGTGGTGATTCCATTGGGCAGCTGGAGAGATGCGGTGAGCCTCACCACTGGTTTGGGCGGGAGGGGGTTCACGGGCTGTAAAACCTCTGGGGACTGCGTCACTAACACGTCTGGCTGGGCCCCAGGGCCTCTTCCTCCAGCCAGACTGCGTCGTTTCCCTGCTGTGGTCCCCCTTGCTGCGTTGCTGCAGTCACAATTGCCGAGGCTGCAGTAAGCTTGTGGAGCCTCTGGGGACACTCTTTTGCCATATGCCCTGGCTCCTCACAGACGTAACACTTCCTGTTCCCTCTAGGAGGCTTCGCTTTCACTGCTGCCGGTGCTAGGGCTCTGGTTGCTGACTGAGCCCTTGCACCTCCAACCTCCATAGGTTCGGCTCCTCCTCCTGGCGGAGGCGTGGATTGCGCCCGCGCTGCTTCTCTGGGAAGGAAGGAGGGGCCCCTGGCTGGTTCGCGCCCTCCACGCCCTTCGTCCCTGCTCCACGGACGTCCTTCCAGCCTCACCCCCACTGCCAGTGCCCTCTGAACGACCTCCTGGGTGGTTCGGGGTCTCTCCCCCCTCGCGATCTCATCTTTAATCGAGTTGTGCAGCCCCTCCCAAAAGAGGTCTCTTACAGGAGCCGAATCTCTGTCCCATTCCAGGGCACTGACCAAGGCGAAAAAGCGGGCATGATACTGCCTGACGCTGGCCCTCCCTTGTCTCAGCCCATGCACCTCCTTCCGTGCAAGATCCACGTCAATACTTGATAAAAAACACCCATCCATTGCTTTAATAAAGGCATCTGCATTCTGGAGCGCCGGATCCTTATCTCTCCATAAATTGCGTAGCCATGCTCTAGCATCCCCATGCAAATGGGACATGATGAATCCCACTCTCTCTTGCTCATCTCTAAAGTCTTTATGCAGCAGTTGCAGTGCGCACAGTACGTCGGCTCTAAAGTTGGGATACTGTTGCAGGTTCCCATCGAAGTGAGAGACCAGCCCGCCTGTCCGTCTCGCCAACCCAATTCCCTCCTGCCGGGGTGTCTGCTTTGTCAGCACGTCTAACCTGACCTGGAGATCCCTGCAGGCGGCAGCTGCTTCCTCCTCTCTCTTCCTGGATGCGAGAGCCTCGGCATTCAGTTGTGCCACTGCTTTTCTGAGTTCCTCTATCTGCTGCTCAGCCGTCATGTCGTCTGCCGTTCGTGAGCTCGCTAGTAGGCACCTGTTTCTCTCCCCTCCTCGAGGCTGTAGATGCCCACAATCGTGAGACGGAGCTTACTGTCAGAGCTGCTTGAAGATCCTAGCTCACAGAGGATCACGCTAGCCAGCGATCATTAAGTAAAAGTCTTTATTGAATTACAGTTTCCATTCTCACGCTGCTGCGCGCAACTCTACGTCTAGTAGCTAGATCGGCGAAGCTCCGTCTGAGTCTCCGCCCCGTGTGCACCAACTTAATATCCTAGCCTTGCTCCACCTTTTCCGCCTGACTGTCCTCCTCTGGGTCCCTCTACCCCCCGGGGCTTCTTCCTTCCGGGATTCTTCTGACGCTGACCCGGACCCTCCTGCCTCCTTGCGCCGGGCTTTAGGACCTGGTTCCCTTTCGGGGCTGCTTACTGCGCCGCCTTCCTCTGCATTTGAACTTGGCGCGCGCGCCCAACCTTCCACTTTCCTCTTAACCGTTTCTTCGCTCCCCGATGGAGGTGTGGCCACTCCTGACTCATGCCCTCCCTCCTGTGGTGAGCTGCCAGCGCTTCCCCCCTGGCTCCTTTCCTCTTCCCTGCTTCCTGGCGGTGACGCTGGTCCCGATTTCCAGCTGCTCCCCCCTGAGTCCCCTCTGGCTCTATCTTCCTGGGGTGCCCCCCTAGACTCCCCCCTTGCCCTGGCCACTGGTGCTCCTTTCTGTGAATCCTCTGATTCACTGGAAAGACTAGGAGATCTCGGGTCGTCGTCATCACTCATCTTTTCTTCTGCCTCCTCCCCTTCGCTCTCTGTTTCCTCCCTTGCCCGTGCCTCTGCTCCTAAACCCCTGACAAGTGCAATGCAAGCTTATTCGTCCTCTTTCTATTGACGTCGAACCAATACACCTATCCTTGATTTGAGATGATAACAAACATTTCAATCTGCGATTTTTGGTTGAATGTGCATTCTAACCCCTAAAACACCAATTTGAAATAAGCCCCATAAGTGCGTTATCATCTTATTCCTATGTAGATGGAAGCCAAAATACCGTTTTGCTTTGGTTGTGGTGATTCTGGTGCACACCCAAAAAATACCACGCGAATTGAAGTAAGCCCAATCGAAGCATATTCGTCTTCTTTCTAGGCATATGGAAGCGGAAATATGGTGTTTTGTTATTTTGGTCTCATTGCATACACTTTGCGATTTCTGGGTAAATGCGCATTAACACCAAAGAACACTACCTTAACATAAGCGAAATCCAAGATTGTTCTTTCTGTGTAGATGGAACCCAAAACAACTGTCAGGGATTCAGGAGCAGAGACGCAGAGAAGGGAGGAGACAGAGAGCGAGGGGGAGGAATACGAAGGAAGGATGAGTGGGGATGACGACCCGAGATCGCCGAGCCTGTCTAGCGAGTCCGAGGATTCCCAGAAGGGAGCGCCAGCAGCCAGAGCAAGGGGGGAGAGCAGGGGGACACCCCAGGAAGAAGGGTCCAGAGAGGGATCAGAAAGCAGCAGTTGGAGATCGGGACCCACGTTCCCAGCCGGGAGCAGCGGGGAGAAAGGGGACCAGATAGCGGGCTCCGGAGACTTTCAGAAGGAGGGAGGGCATGAGTCAGGAGTAGTCACGCCCACCTCGGGGAGTGAGGAAACGATCAAGAGGAAAGTGGAGAGTTGGGCGCGCGCGCCAAGTTCAAATGTAACGGAAGCTGGCGCAGTCAGCAGCCCAGAGAGTGAACCGGGTCCCAAAGCCCGCCGCAAGGAGGCGGAAGGGTCAGGGGGGTCCGCGTCAGAAGAGAGTAGGAAAGGAGAGACCCAGGGGGGCAGGAGGACCCAGAGACGGAAGGAAAGGCGCAGGAGGTGGAGCAAGGCTAGGGTATTAAGCTGGTGCGCTAGAGGCGGAGACTCAGACGGGTCTTCGTCGTTCTGACCTAGAAGAAGTAGGGCTGCACGTTGCAGTTTGGAAATGGAATCTGTAATCCAATAAAGACTCTTTGAAACTGAACGCTGGCTGACTTGGTCCTATGTGAGCTGGGACTGGGCGGCAGACCTGACAGTAAGACCCGTCTCAGAAGCTTCTGACACCTGATACCTCGCAGCGGAGACAGAAGCAGCTGGAGGAGGGGATCGGTGTGTGGGAGCAAGCTCACGACGGTTGGCAAAGATGACGGAAGCAGAGAAAGTTTCAGCGCTGCAACAGGCAGTTACACAATTGAACGCGGAGGTACTGGCATCCAAGAAAAGGGAGGAGGATGCGGCAGCCGCCTACCGAGATCTCCACGCCAGGTTTGAAGCATGGGTTAAGCATGGGCAGCCAGGACCCAGACCGGAGGGGGTTGGGTTGGCACGGAGAGCAGGAGGGCTGGTGGCTCACTTCGATGGGAATTTACAACAGTACCCCAACTTTCGAGCAGATGTGATGTGCGCACTGCAACTGCTGGCAAAAGACTTTAGAGATGAGCAAGAGAAAGTGGGGTTTATACTGTCCCATTTGCATGGGGATGCGAAAGCGTGGCTGCGCAATTTGTGGAGGGATAAAGATCCGGCGCTTCAGAGTGCAGATGCCTTTATCAAAGCGATGGATGCATGTTTTTTGTCTACCATTGATGTGGATCTTGCCCGACGGGAGATTCATGGACTGAAACAAGGGAGGGCGAGCGTCCGGCAGTACCACGCCCGCTTTTTTGCGCTGGTCAGTGCATTGGAATGGGACCGGGACTCGCCCCCAGTCAGGGACCTGTTCTGGGAGGGTCTCAGCTCTGCTGTGAAGGATGAAATTGCGAGGGGGGAGAGGCCCCGAAGCACGCAGGAGGTGGTCCAAAGGGCGCTGACTGTGGGGGTGAGGCTGGAAGAACGTCCATGGTGCAGAGATGAAGGACGTGGAGGGCGCGAAGCAGCGAGAAGTTTCTCTTTCGTTCCAAAGGAAGCAGCGCGTGCGCAATCCACACCTCCGCCAGGAGGGGGAGTGGAACCTATGGAAGTGGGAGGCGCCAGGGCTCAGTCAGCTAGCAGAGCCTCTGCACCGACAGCAGTCAAGACTAAACCTCCTAGAGGGACCAGGAAGTGTTACATATGCGAGAGCCCTCAACACTTGGCGAAAGAGTGTCCCCAGAGGAGCTCCAAGCACACTGCAGCCTCCTCAACGGTGAAAGTGGCCACGCAATGCAGCGAAGCCCAGCAGGGAAACGACGATGTCTGGCTGGAGACAGAGGCACTGGGGCCCAGCCAGACGCATCAGTGAAGCAGTCCCCAGCGATATTGCAACCCACGGACCCCCTCCCACCCAAACCAGTAGTGCAACTCACAGCGTCTCTCCAGCTACCCAATGGAGTCACCATCGAAGTGCCGCTTTCTGTGGATTCTGGAAGCAACGCAGACTTTATAGCACAGGATTTTGTGGAGCAGCACGCTATAAAGCTGCTGCCTGCCACTCTGCCCCTGCAAGTCGTCACAGTGGATGGCAGAGAGTTGCTAGGGGGGCAGGTGGTGAAGCAGACGCCACCAATGGTGATGCAACTTGGTAACCACAGGGAAGTCATCAGTTTTAATGTCACCCGACTGTCGGACACGCCCATTGTGTTGGGCATGAGTTGGCTGGACAGGCACAGTCCAACGCTGGCTTGGTACCAGAGACAGCTGATCTTCGGCTCCTCTTACTGCGCAGAACACTGCATCCTGCCCAGGCAGGAGGGGGAGGAGGAGGACTCACAACTGCAGTTGGGAACGTTGCAAGCAGTTCCCCACAAATACGCGGACTTTCTGGAGGTCTTCTGCGAGAAAGAGGCAGACAAGCTACCACCGCACAGGCAATATGACTGCAAGATTGACCTCCTGCCAGGGGCGACGCTGCCGAAGGGGAAGCTATATTCCATGTCTGAGGACGAACTACAGGAACTCAAACAGTTCATCGATCACAATTTGCAGCGCGGTTTCATCCGGGAGTCCAGCGCAGTAGGGGGCAGTCCTGTTTTCTTCGTGAAGAAAAAGGACACGCCCCAAAAAAGATTGGTCGTGGATTACCGCCTCTTAAACAGAATGACCAAGCCTTCCGATTTCCCTATGCCCAGGATTGACGACCTGCTGGCGACGGTGCGCAAGGGACGCGTGTTCACCAAGTTGGACCTGCGAGGAGCGTACAATCTCATCCGCATGAGGGAGGGCGATGAGTGGAAGACAGCCATGTTCACGCCTCTGGGCACCTACGAATACAGAGTGATGCCGTTTGGTTTGCAAAACGGTTCTCACTGTTTTCAAGCTTTTATGCATCACGTGTTGGCGGGACTCCTCTACAAGAAGTGCGTCTGCTTTCTGGATGACATCCTGATATTCTCTGACTCGCAGCAAGCACACGACCAGGACGTTCGGGAGGTGCTGAAGAGGCTGCAGCAGCATAGACTGTACGCCAAACTGGAGAAGTGCCAGTTCGACACGACGGAGGTGGATTTCTTGGGTTACAAGCTGTCGGACAAGGGGCTAGCCATGGACAGCGCCAAGGTTCGTGCGGTGTTGGATTGGAAGAGCCCGCGCAACCGGAAAGAGGTCCAGAGGTTTGTCGGATTCGCCAATTTCTATCGCAAGTTTATCAAGGGGTTCGCGATGCAGACGGCAGCTATTACGGACACGCTAAGCTCCAAGAAAAAGAAATTCATCTGGACGGAGCAGGCGGAGCGGTCCTTTCAGACACTCAAGCGTCTCTTCGCGTCGGAAGAGCAACTGCTGCATATCGACCCCAGCAGACCGTTGAGGGTGGAGACAGACGCGTCCGATAGAGCAGTGGGAGCGGTACTGCTGCAGAAGGACCCGCAGGGGGTCTGGAGGCCGGGGGCGTTCTACTCCAGAAAGCTCAGCAAGTCGGAGCAGAACTACACCATCTGGGATAGGGAGCTGCTTGCCATTCATGCAGCTTTCAAGGCGTGGAGGCACTTCCTGATCGGCGCCAAGCACACGGTGCAGGTCTGCACGGACCACAAGAATCTGGAGCACTGGCGCACGGCTCGGTTCCTGAACCAGAGGCAGATCCGTTGGGCGGAGTTCTTTGCTGACTTCAATTTCCGAATTGAGTACGTCCCGGGCGACACCAACATCATGGCGGATGCCCTGTCCCGAAAACCGCAGTACCTCGAAGAGGCGACGCCAGCGGCGGCCATGCACATCTTCGCGCCAACAGCGTGGGCGTGCGCTTCAGCCACAGTAGACCTGGATGCGGTGCGACGGGCGTTGACGGACGATGCATTCGCGCAGGCGAAGATGGCAGAGGTGCACAAGGGCACGGCGAAGGGCGACGAGTTCCAGATACGAGATGGCTTGCTCTTACGTAAAGGGGCCGTCTACGTGCCGGGAGACGAACTTCGCGCCCGGGTACTGCAGCAGCTGCACGACGCACCCACGGCCGGGCACTTTGGCACAGAAAAAACGGTGGAATTGGTCGCAAGAGACTTTTGGTGGCCCAGACTGAGGGGGGAAGTCGCGGACTACGTCGCGAGGTGCGACACCTGCCAGAGGGCCAAGCCGGTGCACAAACCACCGGCGGGACTGCTGGAACCGCTGCAAACGCCGTTTGAACCATGGGAGAGAGTGGCCCTGGACTTTGTCACGGATCTACCCAGCTCGAGAGGCAAGACAGCTGTACTAGTGGTGGTGGACTTGTTCACCAAGATGGCACATTTCATACCGTGTGCGAAGGTGGCCACGGCAGAACAAACAGCCAAATTGTTCATAGATCACGTGTTCAAAGTGCACGGGCTGCCGCGGTCTATACTGTCCGACCGCGGACGCCAGTTCATCTCGAATTTCTGGCAAAAGCTGATGGGCTTCCTGAACGTCAAGATCAACCTGACATCGGCAAGGCACCCGCAGACCAACGGGCAAGCGGAGAGGGTCAATGCCATCATGCAGCAGTACCTGAGATGCTATGCCAATCAACAGCCTGCGATGTGGGTGGATTACCTGCCGCTCGCCGAATTCGCCTACAACAACACGAAACACGTATCCACAGGGGTGACGCCGTTCTTCGCCAACAATGGGAGGAATCCCAGAACCTTCCCGGGACTGGACAGAGTGGGGGAAGGGGAACCACAGACGGCGGACGCTTTCGCATCTGAGTTGCAAGAGGTCCACGATCAACTCAGACGGCAGCTGGAGCTGGCGAAGCACGCATACAAGGTCCAAGCTGACAAGCACAGGCGAGTTGGCAAGGAGATCCGAGTGGGAGACTGGGTCTGGTTGGCAGCCCACGCGGTGCCGACCCGATCGTTAGCCAAGAGGAAGCTAGGCCACAAGCAACTCGGTCCATACCGAGTCGAAGCGCAGATCAACCCGGTGGCTTTCCGGCTGGTGCTACCAGAGGGTTCCAGGATGCATCCGGTGTTCCACAGGTCGGTGCTCACTCCCTACAGGGCACCGCACAGGTTCCAGGAACCAGGAACGGCACCGAGTCAGTCTCCGGAGCGGACGGAGGTGGGAAGATTGCCACAGCAGGACCCCATCAACGAAGTCACGGAGATTTTGGACTCCAGATGGGGGGAAGGCGGAGTAGAATATCTACTAGCAAGGGAGGGCACCCGGGCCAGTACTAATAGCTGGGTGCCGGACTACGCCTTGGAGGAACCCCTGCTCAAGGATGAGTTTCATGCCCTTTTCCCACACAGACCTATGCCAGCGGGCTTCTTCGACGACTGGTTGTTCACGCCCACGCTTTCCTCCAGCACGTTCCATGGCTTCGACTCGGAAGGGGAACCCGCACTGCGCACACGTTCCCCAGAGGGGTCACCGGAGGGTTCGGCGTCCGACAACTCGTATTGGTGGGACGATCGGCCAGAGGAGCAGTGGCGCCGGAAGTGGCAGGAGACACCAGGTCCAGCGACAGACGCAGAGACGGACATGGACGTTTGCGGGGAGGACCTTGGTTTCGAGCACGGCGGCACCAAAATGGAGGCGGAGGAGACCACCGTTGACGAACGCGGGGAGGAAGACTCGGAGGTCTTCAGTTGGCGGCCAGCAACGGGGAGCGAACTGTATCCGACATTCACTCCCGTGATGACGGAGCACCCACCAACCACCCTTGAAAGCGGGGAGGGGGGAAGGGGGAGCTTCGAGGGGGGGATGGATGTCAGGGGTTCAGGAGCAGAGACGCAGAGAAGGGAGGAGACAGAGAGCGAGGGGGAGGAATACGAAGGAAGGATGAGTGGGGATGACGACCCGAGATCGCCGAGCCTGTCTAGCGAGTCCGAGGATTCCCAGAAGGGAGCGCCAGCAGCCAGAGCAAGGGGGGAGAGCAGGGGGACACCCCAGGAAGAAGGGTCCAGAGAGGGATCAGAAAGCAGCAGTTGGAGATCGGGACCCACGTTCCCAGCCGGGAGCAGCGGGGAGAAAGGGGACCAGATAGCGGGCTCCGGAGACTTTCAGAAGGAGGGAGGGCATGAGTCAGGAGTAGTCACGCCCACCTCGGGGAGTGAGGAAACGATCAAGAGGAAAGTGGAGAGTTGGGCGCGCGCGCCAAGTTCAAATGTAACGGAAGCTGGCGCAGTCAGCAGCCCAGAGAGTGAACCGGGTCCCAAAGCCCGCCGCAAGGAGGCGGAAGGGTCAGGGGGGTCCGCGTCAGAAGAGAGTAGGAAAGGAGAGACCCAGGGGGGCAGGAGGACCCAGAGACGGAAGGAAAGGCGCAGGAGGTGGAGCAAGGCTAGGGTATTAAGCTGGTGCGCTAGAGGCGGAGACTCAGACGGGTCTTCGTCGTTCTGACCTAGAAGAAGTAGGGCTGCACGTTGCAGTTTGGAAATGGAACCTGTAATCCAATAAAGACTCTTTGAAACTGAACGCTGGCTGACTTGGTCCTATGTGAGCTGGGACTGGGCGGCAGCCCTGACAGCTGGCTTGGTACCAGAGGCAGCTGACCTTCGGCTCTTCCTTTTGTGCTGAACACTGCATCGTGCCCCGGCAGGAAGGAGAGGAAGAGGAGTCACAGCTGTTGCTAGGCACGCTGCAAGCGATTCCCCACAAGTACGCAGAATTTTTGGAAGTTTTCTGCGAGAAGGAGGCAGACAGGCTACCCCCTCACAGACCATATGACTGCAAAATTGACCTGCTGCCGGGGGCGGCGCTGCCTAAAGGGAAACTGTATTCCATGTCAGAGGACGAACTGCAAGAACTCAAAGAGTTCATAGATCATAATTTGGAGTGCGGTTTCATCCGAGAGTCCAAGGCAGCGGGGGGCAGTCCTGTATTCTTTGTTAAAAAGCGGGACACGCCCCAAAAAAGACTGGTAGTGGACTATCGCATTTTAAACAATGGGACCAAGCCATCGGACTTCCCCATGCCCCGAATCGACGACCTCCTAGCGAAGGTGCGGAAGGGAAAAGTGTTCACCAAGTTAGACCTGCGAGGGGCGTACAACCTCATTCGCATGCGGGAAGGAGATGAGTGGAAGACGGCCATGTTCACGCCACTGGGTACCTACGAATATAGAGTTATGCCTTTTGGATTGCAAAATGGCTCCCACGTTTTTCAAGCTTTCATGCATCACGTGTTGGCGGGACTTCTCTACAAGACGTGCGTCTGTTTCTTAGATGACATCCTGATCTTTTCGGAATCGCAGCAGGAGCATGACGGACACGTCAAGGAAGTGCTGAGCAGGCTAAAGCAACATAGGCTCTACGCCAAGCTGGAGAAGTGTCAATTTGACGTGACGGAGGTGGATTTTCTGGGCTACAAGCTGTCTGACAAGGGGCTCGCCATGGACAGCGCCAAGGTTCGAGCGGTGTTGGATTGGAAGAGTCCACGCAACCGGAAGGAGGTCCAACGGTTTGTCGGCTTTGCGAACTTCTATCGCAAGTTTATCAAGGGCTTCGCTATGCAGACAGCGGCCATCACAGACACGCTTAGCTCCAAGAAAAAGAAGTTCATTTGGACAGAGCAGGCGGAGCAGTCCTTTCAGGCACTCAAGCGTCTCTTCGCGTCGGAAGAGCAGCTGCTTCATGTCAACCCCAGCAGGCCGATGAGGGTGGAGACAGACGCCTCGGACAGAGCCGTGGGGGCGGTCCTGCTGCAGAAGGACCCGCAGGGGGTGTGGCGACCGGGAGCGTTTTACTCCAGGAAGCTCAGCAAGTCCGAGCAGAACTACACCATCTGGGACAGGGAGTTGCTGGCCATTCATGCAGCGTTCAAAGCGTGGAGGCACTTCCTGATCGGCGCCAAGCACACGGTGCAGGTTTGCACGGACCACAAGAATCTGGAGCACTGGCGCACGGCACAGTTCCTAAACCAGAGGCAGATACGTTGGGCTGAGTTCTTTGCGAACTTCGACTTCCGCATAGAGTATGTCCCGGGGGACACTAATATCATGGCGGACGCTCTCTCCCGTAAGCCACAGTATCTGGTGGACGCAACGCCAGCGGCCGCCATGCACATCTTCGCACCAACAGTGTGGGCGTGCGCCGCGGCAACCGTGGACCTGGAGGCGGTGCAGCGAGCGTTGCAGGATGACTCCTTCGCGCAAGCAAAGATGGCAGAGGTGCAAAGGGGCAAGGCAGCGGCCGACGGTTTCCAGCTACGAGATGGATTGCTCATCCGTAAAGGGGCCATCTACGTGCCGGGAGACGACCTTCGCGCCAAGGTGCTGCAGCAGCTGCACGACGCGCCCACGGCCGGGCACTTTGGCAAGGAGAAGACGGTGGAATTAGTAGCCAGGGATTTCTGGTGGCCTGGAATGAGAGGGGAGGTCGCAGACTACGTGGCGAGGTGTGACACCTGCCAGAGGGCCAAGCCAGTGCACAGACCACCGGCCGGACTGTTGGAACCGCTGCAAACTCCGGTCGAACCTTGGGAAAGGGTGGCCCTGGACTTTGTCACGGATCTGCCCAGCTCGAGGGGTAAGACGGCAGTGCTGGTGGTGGTGGACCTGTTTTCCAAGATGGCACATTTCATTCCGTGTGCTAAGGCCACGGCGGAGCAAACCGCCAAACTGTTCATAGACCACGTGTTCAAGGTTCACGGTCTGCCACGGTCTATTCTGTCCGACCGGGGGCGGCAGTTCATCTCGAATTTCTGGCAGAAGCTGATGGGCTTCCTGAACGTCAAGATCAACCTGGCGTCGGCGAGACACCCGCAGACCAACGGGCAAGCGGAGCGGGTCAATGCCATCATGCAGCAGTACCTGAGATGTTATGCAAATCAACAGCCTGCGACGTGGGTGGATTACCTGCCGCTTGCCGAGTTCGCCTACAACAACACGAAGCACGTGTCCACGGGGGTCACGCCGTTCTTCGCCAACAACGGGAGGCACCCCAGAACCTTCCCGGGACTGGAAAGAATGGGGGAGGGGGAGCCGCAGACTGCAGATGCGTTTGCGTCGGAGCTGCAGGAAGTCCACGATCAGCTGAGGCGCCACCTGGAGCTGGCCAAGCACGCATACAAGGTACAAGCGGACAAACACAGAAGGGTTGGCGAAGAGCTCCGCGTGGGAGACTGGGTCTGGTTAGCAGCCCACGCAGTGCCGGCCAGGTCGTTGGCCAAGAAGAAACTAGGGCATAAACAACTGGGGCCCTACCAAGTCGAAGAGCAGGTCAACCCGGTAGCTTTCAGACTGGCACTTCCGGAGGGTTCCAGAATGCATCCGGTGTTCCACAGATCGGTGCTCACTCCCTACAAGGCACCGCACAGGTTCCAGGAACCCGGAACGGCGCCGAGTCTGGCCAGAGACAGAACAGGGCACGCGGGAGTGGCACAGAAGGAGCGCATCAACGAAGTCACGGAGATTTTGGACTCCAGATGGGGGGAAGAGGGGGTAGAATACTTTCTCGCCAAGGAGGGCACCCCGGCCAGTGCGAACAGCTGGGTGCCGGGCTACGCCTTGGACGAACCTCTGCTCAAAGACGAGTTTCATGCCCTCTTCCCACATAGACCTATGCCAGCAGACTTTTTCGACGACTGGCTTTTCACGCCCACGCTTTCGGCCAGCACGTTCCGGGGGTTCGACTCGGACGAGGACCCGACACGAGACGTCCGTTCCCCGGAGGGGTCGCCCTCGGGATCTGCATCAGAACCCTCGTATTGGTGGGACGATAGACCAGAGGAGCAGTTCCGCAGAAAGTGGCTGGAATGCCCAGGACGAGCAACGCCGCCAGGAGGAAGTGAGGGAGAGACGGACATGGACGTTTTCGGGGACGACCCTGGTTTCGAGCACGGTGGCACAGAGATGGAAGCGGAGGTGACCGTCGTCGACGAGAGCAGGGAGGAAGACCCGGGAGACTTCAGATGGAGGCCCGCCACGGGAAGCGAACGATATCCGACGTTCGTCCCTTTGCAACAGCAGCACCCAGCTCCAGCACCGGAAGGAGGGGAGGGGGGAATGGGGGGCTTCAAGGGGGGGATGGATGTCAGGGGTTTAGGAGCAGAGGCAAGGGCAAGTGAGGAAACAGAGAGCGAAGGGGAGGAGGCAGAAGAAAAGATGAGTGATGACGACGACCCGAGATCTCCGAGTCTTTCCAGTGAATCAGAGGATTCACAGAAAGGAGCACCAGTGGCCAGGGCAAGGGGGGAGTCTAGGGGGGCACCCCAGGAAGATAGAGCCAGAGGGGACTCAGAGGAGAGCAGTTGGAAATCGGGACCAGCGTCACCGCCAGAGAGCAGGGAAGAGGAAGGGAGCCAGGGGGCAAGCGCTGGCAGCTCACCACAGGAGGGAGGGCACGAGTCAGGAGTGGCCACACCTCCATCGGGGAGCGAAGAAACGGTTAAGCGGAAAGTGGAAGGTTGGGCGCGCGCGCCAAGTTCAAATGCAGAGGAAGGCGGCGCAGTAAGCAGCCCGGAAAGGGAGCCAGGTCCTAAAGCCCGGCGCAAGGAGACAGTAGGGTCCGGGGGGTCAGCGTCAGAAGAATCCCGGAAGGAAGAGACCCCGGGGGGTAGAGGGACCCAGAGGAGGACAGTCAGGCGGAAAAGGTGGAGCCGGGCTAGGATATTAAGTTGGTGCACACGGGGCGGAGACTCAGACGGAGCTTCGCCGATCTAGCTACTAGACGTAGAGTTCCACGCAGCAGCTTGAGAATGGAAACTGTAACTCAATAAAGACTTTTACTTAATGATCGCTGGCTAGCGTGATCCTCTGTGAGCTAGGATCTTCAAGCAGCTCTGACAACACCAATTTGAAATAAGCCCCATAAGTGCGTTATCATCTTATTCCTATGTACATGGAAGCCAAAATACCTTTTTGCTTTGGTTGTGGTGATTCTGGTGCACACCCAAAAAATACCACGCGAATTGAAATAAGCCCAATCGAAGCATATTCGTCTTCCTATTACGCATATGTAAGCCGAAATATGGTGTTTTGTTATTTTGGTCTCTTTACATACACTTTGCGATTTCTGGGTAAATGCGCATTAAAACCAAAGAACACGACTTTGAAATAAGCGAAATCCAAGATTGTTCTTTCTGTGTAGATTGAACCGAAAACAACTTGTTTTGCCTTGTTGAGAATTATGACATCTCGCTTTGCTATTTGTGGGTGAATGAACAACAACAGTGCAATGCAAGCTTATTCGTCCTCTTTCTACTGAGGACGAACCAATACACCTATGCTTGATTTGGGCTCATAACAAACATTTCAATGCGATTTTTGGTTGAATGTGCATTCTAACCCCTAAAACACCTGTCAGGGGTTTAGGAGCAGAGGCAAGGGCAAGGGCGGAAACAGAGAGCGAAGGGGAGGAGGCAGAAGAAAAGATGAGTGATGACGACGACCCGAGATCTCCGAGTCTTTCCAGTGAATCAGAGGATTCACAGAAAGGAGCACCAGTGGCCAGGTCAAGGGGGGAGTCTAGGGGGGCACCCCAGGAAGATAGAGCCAGAGGGGACTCAGAGGAGAGCAGTTGGAAATCGGGACCAGCGTCACCGCCAGAGAGCAGGGAAGAGGAAGGGAGCCAGGGGGCAAGCGCTGGCAGCTCACCACAGGAGGGAGGGCACGAGTCAGGAGTGGCCACACCTCCATCGGGGAGCGAAGAAACGGTTAAGCGGAAAGTGGAAGGTTGGGCGCGCGCGCCAAGTTCAAATGCAGAGGAAGGCGGCGCAGTAAGCAGCCCGGAAAGGGAGCCAGGTTCTAAAGCCCGGCGCAAGGAGACTGGAGGGTCCGGTGGGTCAGCGTCAGAAGAATCCCGGAAGGAAGAGACCCCGGGGGGTAGAGGGACCCAGAGGAGGACAGTCAGGCGGAAAAGGTGGAGCCGGGCTAGGATATTAAGTTGGTGCACACGGGGCGGAGACTCAGACGGAGCTTCGCCGATCTAGCTACTAGACGTAGAGTTGCACGCAGCAGCTTGAGAATGGAAACTGTAACTCAATAAAGACTTTTACTTAATGATCGCTGGCTAGCGTGATCCTCTGTGAGCTAGGATCTTCAAGCAGCTCTGACAGTAAGCTCCGTCTCACAATTGTGGGCATCTACAGCCTCGAGGAGGGGAGAGAAGCAGGTGCCTACCAGCGAGCTCACGAACGGCAGTCGACATGACGGCTGAGCAGCAGATAGCGGAACTCAGAGAAGCAGTGTCACAACTGAATGCAGCGGCTCTCGCATCCAGGAAGAGAGAGGAGGAGGCAGCTGCCGCCTGCAGGGATCTCCAGGTCAGGTTAGACGTGCTTACAAAGCAGACACCCAGGCAGGAGGGAATTGGGTTGGCGAGACGAACAGGCGGTCTGGTCTCTCACTTCGATGGGAACCTGCAACAGTATCCCAACTTTAGAGCAGACGTACTGTGCGCACTGCAACTGCTGAATAAAGACTTTAGAGATGAGCAAGAGAAAGTGGGATTCATCATGTCCCATTTGCATGGGGATGCTAAAGCATGGCTGCACAATTTATGGAGAGATAAGGATCCGGCGCTCCAAAATGCGGATGCCTTTATTAAAGCGATGGATGGGTGTTTTTTATCAAGCATTGACGTGGATCTTGCCCGGAAGGAGGTGCATGGACTAAGGCAAGGGAGGGCCAGCGTGAGGCAGTACCATGCCCGCTTTTTCGCTTTGGTCAGTGCCCTGGAATGGGACAGAGATTCGGCCCCTGTAAGAGACCTCTTTTGGGAGGGGCTGCACAGCTCGATTAAAGATGAAATCGCGAGGGGGGAGAGACCCCGGACCACCCAGGAGGTCGTTCAGAGGGCACTGGCAGTGGGGGTGCGGCTGGAAGAACGTCCGTGGAGCAGGGACGAAGGGCGTGGAGGGCGCGAACCAGCCAGGGGCTCCTCCTTCCTTCCCAGAGAAGCAGCGCGTGCTCAATCTACGCCTCCGCCAGGAGGAGGAGCGGAACCTATGGAGGTTGGAGGTGCAAGGGCTCAGTCAGCAACCAGAGCCCTAGCACCGGCAGCAGTGAAAGCGAAGCCTCCTAGAGGGAACAGGAAGTGTTACGTCTGTGAGGAGCCAGGGCATATGGCGAAAGAGTGTCCCCAGAGGCTCCACAAGCTCACTGCAGCCTCAGTAATGGTGACTGCAGCAACGCAGCAAGGAGGACCACAGCAGGGAAACGACGCAGTCTGGCTGGAGGAAGAGGCGCTGGGGCCCAGCCAGACGTGTTAGTGACGCAGTCCCCAGAGATTTTACAGCCCGTGAACCCCCTCCCGCCCATACCAGTAGTGAGGCTCACCGCATCTCTCCAGCTGCCCAATGGAATCACCATGGACGTGCCAATCGCCATTGACTCAGGCAGCAATGCGGACTTTATAGGGCAGGACTTTGTCGACAAACACGCTATACAGTTGCTGCCGGCCACACTGCCCCTGCAGGTTGTCACGGTGGATGGCAGGGAGCTGCTCGGGGGGCAAGTAGTGAAGCAGACGCCACCGATGGTGATGCGACTTGGGAATCACAAAGAAATCATCAGCTTCAATGTCACTCAACTATTGGATACGCCCATTGTATTGGGAATGAGTTGGCTGGACAAGCACAGCCCAACGCTGGCTTGGTACCAGAGGCAGCTGACCTTCGGCTCTTCCTTTTGTGCTGAACACTGCATCGTGCCCCGGCAGGAAGGAGAGGAAGAGGAGTCACAGCTGCTGCTAGACACGCTGCAAGCGATTCCCCACAAGTACGCAGAATTTTTGGAAGTTTTCTGCGAGAAGGAGGCAGACAGGCTACCCCCTCACAGACCATATGACTGCAAAATTGACCTGCTGCCGGGGGCGGCGCTGCCTAAAGGGAAACTGTATTCCATGTCAGAGGACGAACTGCAAGAACTCAAAGAGTTCATAGATCATAATTTGGAGCGCGGTTTCATCCGAGAGTCCAAGGCAGCGGGGGGCAGTCCTGTATTCTTTGTTAAAAAGTGGGACACACCCCAAAAAAGACTGGTAGTGGACTATCGCATTTTAAACAATGGGACCAAGCCATTGGACTTCCCCATGCCCCGAATCGACGACCTCCTAGCGAAGGTGCGGAAGGGAAAAGTGTTCACCAAGTTAGACCTGCGAGGGGCGTACAACCTCATTCGCATGCGGGAAGGAGATGAGTGGAAGACGGCCATGTTCACGCCACTGGGTACCTACGAATATAGAGTTATGCCTTTTGGATTGCAAAATGGCTCCCACGTTTTTCAAGCTTTCATGCATCACGTGTTGGCGGGACTTCTCTACAAGACGTGCGTCTGTTTCTTAGATGACATCCTGATCTTTTCGGAATCGCAGCAGGAGCATGACGGACACGTCAAGGAAGTGCTGAGCAGGCTAAAGCAACATAGGCTCTACGCCAAGCTGGAGAAGTGCCAATTTGACGTGACGGAGGTGGATTTTCTGGGCTACAAGCTGTCTGACAAGGGGCTCGCCATGGACAGCGCCAAGGTTCGAGCGGTGTTGGATTGGAAGAGTCCACGCAACCGGAAGGAGGTCCAACGGTTTGTCGGCTTTGCGAACTTCTATCGCAAGTTTATCAAGGGCTTCGCTATGCAGACAGCGGCCATCACAGACACGCTTAGCTCCAAGAAAAAGAAGTTCATTTGGACAGAGCAGGCGGAGCAGTCCTTTCAGGCACTCAAGCGTCTCTTCGCGTCGGAAGAGCAGCTGCTTCATGTCAACCCCAGCAGGCCGATGAGGGTGGAGACAGACGCCTCGGACAGAGCCGTGGGGGCGGTCCTGCTGCAGAAGGACCCACAGGGGGTGTGGCGACCGGGAGCGTTTTACTCCAGGAAGCTCAGCAAGTCCGAGCAGAACTACACCATCTGGGACAGGGAGTTGCTGGCCATTCATGCAGCGTTCAAAGCGTGGAGGCACTTCCTGATCGGCGCCAAGCACACGGTGCAGGTTTGCACGGACCACAAGAATCTGGAGCACTGGCGCACGGCACAGTTCCTAAACCAGAGGCAGATACGTTGGGCTGAGTTCTTTGCGAACTTCGACTTCCGCATAGAGTATGTCCCGGGGGACACTAACATCATGGCGGACGCTCTCTCCCGTAAGCCACAGTATCTGGTGGACGCAACGCCAGCGGCCGCCATGCACATCTTCGCACCAACAGTGTGGGCGTGCGCCGCGGCAACCGTGGACCTGGAGGCGGTGCGGCGAGCGTTGCAGGATGACTCCTTCGCGCAAGCAAAGATGGCAGAGGTGCAAAGGGGCAAGGCAGCGGCCGACGGTTTCCAGCTACGAGATGGATTGCTCATCCGTAAAGGGGCCATCTACGTGCCGGGAGACGACCTTCGCGCCAAGGTGCTGCAGCAGCTGCACGACGCGCCCACGGCCGGGCACTTTGGCAAGGAGAAGACGGTGGAATTAGTAGCCAGGGATTTCTGGTGGCCTGGAATGAGAGGGGAGGTCGCAGACTACGTGGCGAGGTGTGACACCTGCCAGAGGGCCAAGCCAGTGCACAGACCACCGGCCGGACTGTTGGAACCGCTGCAAACTCCGGTCGAACCTTGGGAAAGGGTGGCCCTGGACTTTGTCACGGATCTGCCCAGCTCGAGGGGCAAGACGGCAGTGCTGGTGGTGGTGGACCTGTTTTCCAAGATGGCACATTTCATTCCGTGTGCTAAGGCCACGGCGGAGCAAACCGCCAAACTGTTCATAGACCACGTGTTCAAGGTTCACAGTCTGCCACGGTCTATTCTGTCCGACCGGGGGCGGCAGTTCATCTCGAATTTCTGGCAGAAGCTGATGGGCTTCCTGAACGTCAAGATCAACCTGGCGTCGGCGAGACACCCGCAGACCAACGGGCAAGCGGAGCGGGTCAATGCCATCATGCAGCAGTACCTGAGATGTTATGCAAATCAACAGCCTGCGACGTGGGTGGATTACCTGCCGCTTGCCGAGTTCGCCTACAACAACACGAAGCACGTGTCCACGGGGGTCACGCCGTTCTTCGCCAACAACGGGAGGCACCCCAGAACCTTCCCGGGACTGGAAAGAATGGGGGAGGGGGAGCCGCAGACAGCAGATGCGTTCGCGTCGGAGCTGCAGGAAGTCCACGATCAGCTGAGGCGCCACCTGGAGCTGGCCAAGCACGCATACAAGGTACAAGCGGACAAACACAGAAGGGTTGGCGAAGAGCTCCGCGTGGGAGACTGGGTCTGGTTAGCAGCCCACGCAGTGCCGGCCAGGTCGTTGGCCAAGAAGAAACTAGGGCATAAACAACTGGGGCCCTACCAAGTCGAAGAGCAGGTCAACCCGGTAGCTTTCAGACTGGCACTTCCGGAGGGTTCCAGAATGCATCCGGTGTTCCACAGATCGGTGCTCACTCCCTACAAGGCACCGCACAGGTTCCAGGAACCCGGAACGGCGCCGAGTCCGGCCAGAGACAGAACAGGGCACGCGGGAGTGGCACAGAAGGAGCGCATCAACGAAGTCACGGAGATTTTGGACTCCAGATGGGGGGAAGAGGGGGTAGAATACTTTCTCGCCAAGGAGGGCACCCCGGCCAGTGCGAACAGCTGGGTGCCGGGCTACGCCTTGGACGAACCTCTGCTCAAAGACGAGTTTCATGCCCTCTTCCCACATAGACCTATGCCAGCAGACTTTTTCGACGACTGGCTTTTCACGCCCACGCTTTCGGCCAGCACGTTCCGGGGGTTCGACTCGGACGAGGACCCGACACGAGACGTCCGTTCCCCGGAGGGGTCGCCCTCGGGATCTGCATCAGAACCCTCGTATTGGTGGGACGATAGACCAGAGGAGCAGTTCCGCAGAAAGTGGCTGGAATGCCCAGGACGAGCAACGCCGCCAGGAGGAAGTGAGGGAGAGACGGACATGGACGTTTTCGGGGACGACCCTGGTTTTGAGCACGGCGGCACAGAGATGGAAGCGGAGGTGACCGTCGTCGACGAGAGCAGGGACGAAGACCCGGGAGACTTCAGATGGAGGCCCGCCATGGGAAGCGAACGATATCCGACGTTCGTCCCTTTGCAACAGCAGCACCCAGCTCCAGCACCGGAAGGAGGGGAGGGGGGAATGGGGGGCTTTGAGGGGGGGGATGGATGTCAGGGGTTTAGGAGCAGAGGCAAGGGCAAGGGAGGAAACAGAGAGCGAAGGGGAGGAGGCAGAAGAAAAGATGAGTGATGACGACGACCCGAGATCTCCGAGTCTTTCCAGTGAATCAGAGGATTCACAGAAAGGAGCACCAGTGGCCAGGGCAAGGGGGGAGTCTAGGGGGGCACCCCAGGAAGATAGAGCCAGAGGGGACTCAGAGGAGAGCAGTTGGAAATCGGGACCAGCGTCACCGCCAGAGAGCAGGGAAGAGGAAGGGAGCCAGGGGGCAAGCGCTGGCAGCTCACCACAGGAGGGAGGGCACGAGTCAGGAGTGGCCACACCTCCATCGGGGAGCGAAGAAACGGTTAAGCGGAAAGTGGAAGGTTGGGCGCGCGCGCCAAGTTCAAATGCAGAGGAAGGCGGCGCAGTAAGCAGCCCCGAAAGGGAGCCAGGTCCTAAAGCCCGGCGCAAGGAGACAGGAGGGTCCGGGGGGTCAGCGTCAGAAGAATCCCGGAAGGAAGAGACCCCGGGGGGTAGAGGGACCCAGAGGAGGACAGTCAGGCGGAAAAGGTGGAGCCGGGCTAGGATATTAAGTTGGTGCACACGGGGCGGAGACTCAGACGGAGCTTCGCCGATCTAGCTACTAGACGTAGAGTTGCGCGCAGCAGCGTGAGAATGGAAACTGTAATTCAATAAAGACTTTTACTTAATGATCGCTGGCTAGCGTGATCCTCTGTGAGCTAGGATCTTCAAGCAGCTCTGACAACACCAATTTGAAATAAGCCCCATAAGTGCGTTATCATCTTATTCCTATGTACATGGAAGCCAAAATACCTTTTTGCTTTGGTTGTGGTGATTCTGGTGCACACCCAAAAAATACCACGCGAATTGAAATAAGCCCAATCGAAGCATATTCGTCTTCCTATTACGCATATGTAAGCCGAAATATGGTGTTTTGTTATTTTGGTCTCTTTACATACACTTTGCGATTTCTGGGTAAATGTGCATTAAAACCAAAGAACACGACTTTGAAATAAGCGAAATCCAAGATTGTTCTTTCTGTGTAGATGGAACCCAAAACAACTTGTTTTGCTTTGTTGAGAATTATGACAGTTCGCTTTGCTATTTGTGGGTGAATGAACAACAGTGCAATGCAAGCTTATTCGTCCTCTTTCTATTGACGTCGAACCAATACACCTATGCTTGATTTGAGATAATAACAAACATTTCAATCTGCGGTTTTTGGTTGAATGCGCATTCTAACCCCTAAAACACCAATTTGAAATAAGCCCCATGTGCGTTATCATCTTATTCCTATGTAGATGGAAGCCAAAATACCTTTTTGCTTTGGTTGTGGTGATTCTGGTGCACACCCAAAAAATACCACGCGAATTGAAATAATTCCAATCGAAGCATATTCGTCTTCTTTCTAGGCATATGGAAGCGGAAATATGGTGTTTTGTTATTTTGGTCTCATTGCATACACTTTGCGATTTCTGGGTAAATGTGCATTAACACCAAAGAACACTACTTTAACATATGCGAAATCCAAGATTGTTCTTTCTGTGTAGATGGAACCCAAAACAACTTTTTTTGCTTTGTTGAGAATTATGACAGTTCGTTTTGCTATTTGTGGGTGAATGAACAACAGTGCAATGCAAGCTTATTCGTCCTCTTTCTATTGACGTCGAACCAATACACCTATCCTTGATTTGAGATGATAACAAACATTTCAATCTGCGGGTTTTGGTTGAATGTGCATTCTAACCCCTAAAACACCAATTTGAAATAAGCCCCATAAGTGCGTTATCATCTTATTCCTATTTAGATGGAAGCCAAAATACCTTTTTGCTTTGGTTGAGGTGATTCTGGTGCACACCCAAAAAATACCAGGCGAATTGAAATAAGCCCAATCGAAGCATATTCGTCTTCCTATTCCGCATATGTAAGCGGAAATATGGTGTATTGTTATTTTGGTCTCTTTACATACACTTTGCGATTTCTGGGTAAATGTGCATTAAAACCAAAGAACACGACTTTGAAATAAGCTAAATGCAAGATTGTCCTTTCTGTGTAGATGGAACCCAAAACAACTTGTTTTGCTTTGTTGAGAATTATGACAGTTCGCTTTGCTATTTGTGGGTGAATGAAAAACAGTGCAATGCAAGCTTATTCGTCCTCTTTCTATTGACGTCGAACCAATACACCTATGCTTGATTTGAGATGATAACCAACATTTCACTGCGGTTTTTGGTTGAATGTGCATTCTAACCCCTAAAACACCAATTTGAAATAAGCCCCATGTGCGTTATCATCTTATTCCTATGTAGATGGAAGCCAAAATACCTTTTTGCTTTGGTTGTGGTGATTCTGGTGCACACGCAAAAAATACCACGCGAATTGAAATAAGCCCAATCGAAGCATATTCGTCTTCTTTCTACGCATATGGAAGCGGAAATATGGTGTTTTGTTATTTTGGTCTCATTGCATACACTTTGCGATTTCTGGGTAAATGTGCATTAACACCAAAGAAGACTAATTTGAAATAAGCTAAATCCAAGATTGTTCTTTCTGTGTAGATGGAACCCAAAACAACTTTTTTTGCTTTGTTGAGAATTATGACAGTTCGTTTTGCTATTTGGGGGTGAATGAACAACAGTGCAATGCAAGCTTATTCGTCCTCTTTCTACTGAGGTCGAACCAATACACCTATGCTTGATTTGGGCTCATAACAAACATTTCACTGCGGTTTTTGGTTGAATGTGCATTCTAACCCCTAAAACACCAATTTGAAATAAGCCCCATAAGTGCGTTATCATCTTATTCCTATGTAGATGGAAGCCAAAATACCTTTTTGCTTTGGTTGTGGTGATTCTGGTGCACACCCAAAAAATACCACGCGAATTGAAATAAGCCCAATCGAAACATATTCGTCTTCTCTCTACTCATATGGAAGCGGAAATATGGTGTTTTGTTATTTTGGTCTCTTTACATACACTTTGCGATTTCTGGGTAAATGTGCATTAAAACCAAAGAACACGACTTTGAAATAAGCGAAATCCAAGATTGTTCTTTCTGTTAGATGGAACCCAAAACAACTTGTTTTGCTTTGTTGAGAATTATGACAGTTCGCTTTGCTATTTGTGGGTGAATGAACAACAACAGTGCAATGCAAGCTTATTCGTCCTCTTTCTACTGAGGTCGAACCAATACACCTGTGCTTGATTTGGGCTCATAACAAACATTTCAATGCGATTTTTGGTTGAATGTGCATTCTAACCCCTAAAACACCAATTTGAAATTAGCCCCATAAGTGCGTTATCATCTTATTCCTATGTACATGGAAGCCAAAATACCTTTTTGCTTTGGTTGTGGTGATTCTGGTGCACACAAAAAATACCACGCGAATTGAAATAAGCCCAATCGAAGCATATTCGTCTTCCTATTACGCATATGTAAGCCGAAATATGGTGTTTTGTTATTTTGGTCTCTTTACATACACTTTGCGATTTCTGGGTAAATGTGCATTAAAACCAAAGAACACGGCTTTGAAATAAGCGAAATCCAAGATTGTTCTTTCTGTGTAGATGGAACCCAAAACAACTTGTTTTGCTTTGTTGAGAATTATGACAGTTCGCTTTGCTATTTGTGGGTGAATGAACAACAGTGCAATGCAAGCTTATTCGTCCTCTTTCTATTGACGTCGAACCAATACACCTATGCTTGATTTGAGATAATAACAAACATTTCAATCTGCGGTTTTTGGTTGAATGCGCATTCTAACCCCTAAAACACCAATTTGAAATAAGCCCCATGTGCGTTATCATCTTATTCCTATGTAGATGGAAGCCAAAATACCTTTTTGCTTTGGTTGTGGTGATTCTGGTGCACACCCAAAAAATACCACGCGAATTGAAATAAGCCCAATCGAAGCATATTCGTCTTCTATCTACTCATATGGAAGCGGAAATATGGTGTTTTGTTATTCTGGTCTCTTTACATACACTTTGCGATTTCTGTGTAAATGTGCATTAACACCAAAGAACACTACCTTAACATAAGCGAAATCCAAGATTGTTCTTTCTGTGTAGATTGAACCGAAAACAACTTGTTTTGCCTTGTTGAGAATTATGACATCTCGCTTTGCTATTTGTAGGTGAATGAACAACAGTGCAATGCAAGCTTATTCGTCCTCTTTCTATTGACGTCGAACCAATACACCTATCCTTGATTTGAGATGATAACAAACATTTCAATCTGCGGTTTTTGGTTGAATGTGCATTCTAACCCCTAAAACACCAATTTGAAATAAGCCCCATGTGCGTTATCATCTTATTCCTATGTAGATGGAAGCCAAAATACCTTTTTGCTTTGGTTGTGGTGATTCTGGTGCACACAAAAAATACCACGCGAATTGAAATAAGCCCAATCTAAGCATATTCGTCTTCCTATTACGCATATGTAAGCCGAAATATGGTGTTTTGTTATTTTGGTCTCTTTACATACACTTTGCGATTTCTGGGTAAATGTGCATTAAAACCAAAGAACACGACTTTGAAATAAGCGAAATCCAAGATTGTTCTTTCTGTTAGATGGAACCCAAAACAACTTGTTTTGCTTTGTTGAGAATTATGACAGTTCGCTTTGCTATTTGTGGGTGAATGAACAACAGTGCAATGCAAGCTTATTCGTCCTCTTTCTATTGACGTCGAACCAATACACCTATGCTTGATTTGGGCTCATAACAAACATTTCACTGCGGTTTTTGGTTGAATGTGCATTCTAACCCCTAAAACACCAATTTGAAATAAGCCCCATGTGCGTTATCATCTTATTCCTATGTAGATGGAAGCCAAAATACCTTTTTGCTTTGGTTGTGGTGATTCTGGTGCACACCCAAAAAATACCACGCGAATTGAAAGAAGCCCAATCGAAGCATATTCGTCTTCTATCTACTCATATGGAAGCGGAAATATGGTGTTTTGTTATTTTGGTCTCTTTACATACTGTCAGGGGTTTAGGAGCAGAGGCACGGGCAAGGGAGGAAACAGAGAGCGAAGGGGAGGAGGCAGAAGAAAAGATGAGTGATGACGACGACCTGAGATCTCCTAGTCTTTCCAGTGAATCAGAGGATTCACAGAAAGGAGCACCAGTGGCCAGGGCAAGGGGGGAGTCTAGGGGGGCACCCCAGGAAGATAGAGCCAGAGGGGACTCAGAGGGGAGCAGCTGGAAATCGGGACCAGCGTCACCGCCAGGAAGCAGGGAAGAGGAAAGGAGCCAGGGGGGAAGCGCTGGCAGCTCACCACAGGAGGGAGGGCATGAGTCAGGAGTGGCCACACCTCCATCGGGGAGCGAAGAAACGGTTAAGAGGAAAGTGGAAGGTTGGGCGCGCGCGCCAAGTTCAAATGCAGAGGAAGGCGGCGCAGTAAGCAGCCCCGAAAGGGAACCAGGTCCTAAAGCCCGGCGCAAGGAGGCAGGAGGGTCCGGGTCAGCGTCAGAAGAATCCCGGAAGGAAGAAGCCCCGGGGGGTAGAGGGACCCAGAGGAGGACAGTCAGGCGGTAAAGGTGGAGCAAGGCTAGGATATTAAGTTGGTGCACACGGGGCGGAGACTCAGACGGAGCTTCGCCGATCTAGCTACTAGACGTAGAGTTGCGCGCAGCAGCGTGAGAATGGAAACTGTAATTCAATAAAGACTTTTACTTAATGATCGCTGGCTAGCGTGATCCTCTGTGAGCTAGGATCTTCAAGCAGCTCTGACAGTAAGCTCCGTCTCTCGATTGTGGGCATCTACAGCCTCGAGGAGGGGAGAGAAACAGGTGCCTACTAGCGAGCTCACGAACGGCAGACGACATGACGGCTGAGCAGCAGATAGAGGAACTCAGAAAAGCAGTGGCACAACTGAATGCCGAGGCTCTCGCATCCAGGAAGAGAGAGGAGGAAGCAGCTGCCGCCTGCAGGGATCTCCAGGTCAGGTTAGACGTGCTGACAAAGCAGACACCCCGGCAGGAGGGAATTGGGTTGGCGAGACGGACAGGCGGGCTGGTCTCTCACTTCGATGGGAACCTGCAACAGTATCCCAACTTTAGAGCCGACGTACTGTGCGCACTGCAACTGCTGCATAAAGACTTTAGAGATGAGCAAGAGAGAGTGGGATTCATCATGTCCCATTTGCATGGGGATGCTAGAGCATGGCTACGCAATTTATGGAGAGATAAGGATCCGGCGCTCCAGAATGCAGATGCCTTTATTAAAGCGATGGATGGGTGTTTTTTATCAAGTATTGACGTGGATCTTGCACGGAAGGAGGTGCATGGGCTGAGACAAGGGAGGGCCAGCGTCAGGCAGTATCATGCCCGCTTTTTCGCCTTGGTCAGTGCCCTGGAATGGGACAGAGATTCGGCTCCTGTAAGAGACCTCTTTTGGGAGGGGCTGCACAACTCGATTAAAGATGAGATCGCGAGGGGGGAGAGACCCCGAACCACCCAGGAGGTCGTTCAGAGGGCACTGGCAGTGGGGGTGAGGCTGGAAGGACGTCCGTGGAGCAGGGACGAAGGGCGTGGAGGGCGCGAACCAGCCAGGGGCCCCTCCTTCCTTCCCAGAGAAGCAGCGCGGGCGCAATCCACGCCTCCGCCAGGAGGAGGAGCCGAACCTATGGAGGTTGGAGGTGCAAGGGCTCAGTCAGCAACCAGAGCCCTAGCACCGGCAGCAGTGAAAGCGAAGCCTCCTAGAGGGAACAGGAAGTGTTACGTCTGTGAGGAGCCAGGGCATATGGCAAAAGAGTGTCCCCAGAGGCTCCACAAGCTTACTGCAGCCTCGGCAATGGTGACTGCAGCAACGCAGCAAGGGGGACCACAGCAGGGAAACGACGCAGTCTGGCTGGAGGAAGAGGCCCTGGGGCCCAGCCAGACGTGTTAGTGACGCAGTCCCCAGAGGTTTTACAGCCCGTGAACCCCCTCCCGCCCAAACCAGTGGTGAGGCTCACCGCATCTCTCCAGCTGCCCAATGGAATCACCACTGACGTGCCCATCACAGTTGACTCGGGCAGCAACGCGGACTTTATAGGGCAGGACTTTGTCGACAAGCACGCTATACAGTTGCTGCCGGCCACACTGCCCCTGCAGGTTGTCACGGTGGATGGCAGGGAGTTGCTAGGGGGGCAAGTGGTGAAGCAGACGCCGCCCATGGCGATGCGACTTGGAAATCACAAAGAAATCATCAGCTTCAATGTCACTCAACTATCGGATACGCCCATTGTATTGGGAATGAGTTGGCTGGACAAGCACAGCCCAACGCTGGCTTGGTACCAGAGGCAGCTGATCTTCGGCTCTTCCTTTTGTGCTGAACACTGCATCGTGCCCCGGCAGGAAGGAGAGGAAGAGGAGTCACAGCTGCTGCTAGGCACGCTGCAAGCGATTCCCCACAAGTACGCAGAATTTTTGGAAGTTTTCTGCGAGAAGGAGGCGGACAGGCTGCCCCCTCACAGACCATATGACTGCAAGATTGACCTGCTGCCGGGGGTGGCGCTGCCTAAGGGGAAACTGTATTCCATGTCAGAGGACGAGCTGCAGGAACTCAAACAGTTCATAGATCATAATTTGGAGCGCGGTTTCATCCGAGAGTCCAAGGCAGCGGGGGGCAGTCCAGTATTCTTTGTTAAAAAGCGAGACACGCCCCAAAAAAGACTGGTCGTGGACTATCGCATTTTAAACAATGGGACCAAGCCGTCGGACTTCCCCATGCCCCGAATCGACGACCTCCTGGCGAAGGTGCGGAAGGGGAAAGTGTTCACCAAGTTAGACCTGCGAGGGGCGTACAACCTCATTCGTATGCGGGAGGGAGATGAGTGGAAGACGGCCATGTTCACGCCACTGGGTACCTACGAATACAGAGTTATGCCCTTTGGATTGCAAAATGGCTCCCACGTTTTTCAAGCTTTCATGCATCACGTGTTGGCGGGACTTCTCTACAAGACGTGCGTCTGTTTCTTAGATGACATCCTGATCTTTTCGGAATCGCAGCAGGAGCATGACAGACACGTCAAGGAAGTGCTGACCAGACTAAAGCAACATAGGCTCTACGCCAAGCTGGAGAAGTGCCAGTTTGACGTGACGGAGGTGGATTTTCTGGGCTACAAGTTGTCTGACAAGGGGCTCGCCATGGACAGCGCCAAGGTTCGCGCGGTATTGGATTGGAAGACTCAACGCAACCGGAAGGAGGTCCAACGGTTTGTCGGCTTTGCGAACTTCTATCGCAAGTTTATCAAGGGCTTCGCTATGCAGACAGCGGCCATCACAGACACGCTTAGCTCCAAGAAAAAGAAGTTCGTTTGGACAGAGGAGGCGGAGCAGTCCTTTCAGGCACTCAAGCGTCTCTTCGCGTCGGAAGAGCAGCTGCTTCACGTCAACCCCAGCAGGCCGATGAGGGTGGAGACAGACGCCTCGGACAGAGCCGTGGGGGCGGTCCTGCTGCAAAAGGACCAGCAGGGGGTGTGGCGACCGGCAGCGTTTTACTCCAGGAAGCTCAGCAAGTCCGAGCAGAACTACACCATCTGGGACAGGGAGTTGCTGGCCATTCATGCAGCGTTCAAAGCGTGGAGGCACTTCCTGATCGGCGCCAAGCACACGGTGCAGGTTTGCACGGACCACAAGAATCTGGAGCACTGGCGCACGGCACAGTTCCTAAACCAGAGGCAGATACGTTGGGCTGAGTTTTTTGCGAACTTCGACTTCCGCATAGAGTATGTCCCGGGGGACACTAACATCATGGCGGACGCCCTCTCCCGTAAGCCACAGTATCTGGAGGACGCAACGCCAGCGGCCGCCATGCACATCTTCGCACCAACAGTATGGGCGTGCGCCGCGGCCACCGTGGACCTGGAGGCGGTGTGACGAGCGTTGCAGGATGACTCCTTCGCGCAAGCAAAGATGGCAGAGGTGCAAAGGGGCACGGCTGCGGCCGACGGTTTCCAGCTACGAGATGGATTGCTCATCCGTAAAGGGGCCATCTACGTGCCGGGAGACGACCTTCGCGCCAAGGTGCTGCAGCAGCTGCACGACGCGCCCACGGCCGGGCACTTTGGCAAGGAGAAGACGGTGGAATTAGTAGCCAGGGATTTCTGGTGGCCTGGAATGAGAGGGGAGGTCGCAGACTACGTGGCGAGGTGTGACACCTGCCAGAGGGCCAAACCAGTGCACAAACCGCCGGCCGGACTGTTGGAACCGCTGCAAACTCCGGTCGAACCTTGGGAAAGGGTGGCCCTGGACTTTGTCACGGATCTGCCCAGCTCGAGGGGCAAGACGGCAGTGCTGGTGGTGGTAGACCTGTTTTCCAAGATGGCGCATTTCATTCCGTGTGCTAAGGTGGCCACGGCGGAGCAAACCGCCAAACTGTTCATAGACCACGTGTTCAAGGTTCACGGTCTGCCACGGTCTATTCTGTCCGACCGGGGGCGGCAGTTCATCTCGAATTTCTGGCAGAAGCTGATGGGCTTCCTGAACGTCAAGATCAACCTGGCGTCGGCGAGACACCCGCAGACCAACGGGCAAGCGGAGCGGGTCAATGCCATCATGCAGCAGTACCTGAGATGTTATGCAAATCAACAGCCTGCGACGTGGGTGGATTACCTGCCGCTTGCCGAGTTCGCCTACAACAACACGAAGCACGTGTCCACGGGGGTCACGCCGTTCTTCGCCAACAACGGGAGGCACCCCAGAACCTTCCCGGGACTGGAAAGAATGGGAGAGGGGGAGCCGCAGACAGCAGATGCGTTCGCGTCGGAGCTGCAGGAAGTCCACGATCAGCTGAGGCGCCACCTGGAGCTGGCCAAGCACGCATACAAGGTACAAGCGCACAAGCACAGAAGGGTTGGCGAAGAGCTCCACGTGGGAGACTGGGTTTGGTTAGCAGCCCACGCAGTGCCGGCCAGGTCGTTGGCCAAGAAGAAACTAGGGCATAAACAACTGGGGCCCTACCAAGTCGAAGAGCAGGTCAACCCGGTAGCGTTCAGACTGGCACTTCCGGAGGGTTCCAGAATGCATCCGGTATTCCACAGATCGGTGCTCACTCCCTACAAGGCACCGCACAGGTTCCAGGAACCCGGAACGGCGCCGAGTCCGGCCAGAGACAGAACAGGGCACGCGGGAGTGGCACAGAAGGAGCGCATCAACGAAGTCACGGAGATTTTGGACTCCAGATGGGGGGAAGAGGGGCTAGAATACATTCTCGCCAAGGAGGGCACCCCGGCCAGTGCGAACAGCTGGGTGCCGGGCTACGCCTTGGACGAACCTCTCCTCAAAGACGAGTTTCATGCCCTCTTCCCCCATAGACCTATGCCAGCAGACTTTTTCGACGACTGGCTTTTCACGCCCACGCTTTCGGCCAGCACTTTCCGGGGGTTCGACTCGGACGAGGACCCGACACAAGACGTCCGTTCCCCGGAGGGGTCACCCTCGGGATCTGCATCAGAACCCTCGTATTGGTGGGACGATAGACCAGAGGAGCAGTTCCGCAGACGGTGGCTGGAAGGCCCAGGACGAGCAACACCGCCAGGAGGAAGTGAGGGAGAGACGGACATGGACGTTTTCGGGGACGACCCTGGTTTCGAGCACGGCGGCACAGAGATGGAAGCGGAGGTGACCGTTGTCGACGAGAGCAGGGAGGAAGACCCGCGAGACTTCAGATGGAGACCCGCCACGGGAAGCGACCGATATCCGACGTTCGTCCCTTTGCAACAGCAGCCCCCAGCTCCAGCACCGGAAGGAGGGGAGGGGGGAATGGGGGGCTTCGAGGGGGGGATGGATGTCAGGGGTTTAGGAGCAGAGGCACGGGCAAGGGAGGAAACAGAGAGCGAAGGGGAGGAGGCAGAAGAAAAGATGAGTGATGACGACGACCCGAGATCTCCTAGTCTTTCCAGTGAATCAGAGGATTCACAGAAAGGAGCACCAGTGGCCAGGGCAAGGGGGGAGTCTAGGGGGGCACCCCAGGAAGATAGAGCCAGAGGGGACTCAGAGGGGAGCAGCTGGAAATCGGGACCAGCGTCACCGCCAGGAAGCAGGGAAGAGGAAAGGAGCCAGGGGGGAAGCGCTGGCAGCTCACCACAGGAGGGAGGGCATGAGTCAGGAGTGGCCACACCTCCATCGGGGAGCGAAGAAACGGTTAAGAGGAAAGTGGAAGGTTGGGCGCGCGCGCCAAGTTCAAATGCAGAGGAAGGCGGCGCAGTAAGCAGCCCCGAAAGGGAACCAGGTCCTAAAGCCCGGCGCAAGGAGGCAGGAGGGTCCGGGTCAGGGTCAGAAGAATCCCGGAAGGAAGAAGCCCCGGGGGGTAGAGGGACCCAGAGGAGGACAGTCAGGCGGAAAAGGTGGAGCAAGGCTAGGATATTAAGTTGGTGCACACGGGGCGGAGACTCAGACGGAGCTTCGCCGATCTAGCTACTAGACGTAGAGTTGCGCGCAGCAGCGTGAGAATGGAAACTGTAATTCAATAAAGACTTTTACTTAATGATCGCTGGCTAGCGTGATCCTCTGTGAGCTAGGATCTTCAAGCAGCTCTGACACATACACTTTGCGATTTCTGTGTAAATGTGCATTAACACCAAAGAACACTACCTTAACATAAGCGAAATCCAAGATTGTTCTTTCTGTGTAGATTGAACCGAAAACAACTTGTTTTGCCTTGTTGAGAATTATGACATCTCGCTTTGCTATTTGTGGGTGAATGAACAACAACAGTGCAATGCAAGCTTATTCGTCCTCTTTCTACTGAGGTCGAACCAATACACCTATGCTTGATTTGGGCTCATAACAAACATTTCAATGCGATTTTTGGTTGAATGTGCATTCTAACCCCTAAAACACCAATTTGAAATTAGCCCCATAAGTGCGTTATCATCTTATTCCTATGTACATGGAAGCCAAAATACCTTTTTGCTTTGGTTGTGGTGATTCTGGTGCACACAAAAAATACCACGCGAATTGAAATAAGCCCAATCGAAGCATATTCGTCTTCCTATTACGCATATGTAAGCCGAAATATGGTGTTTTGTTATTTTGGTCTCTTTACATACACTTTGCGATTTCTGGGTAAATGTGCATTAAAACCAAAGAACACGACTTTGAAATAAGCGAAATCCAAGATTGTTTTTTCTGTGTAGATGGAACCCAAAACAACTTGTTTTGCTTTGTTGAGAATTATGACAGTTCGCTTTGCTATTTGTGGGTGAATGAACAACAGTGCAATGCAAGCTTATTCGTCCTCTTTCTATTGACGTCGAACCAATACACCTATGCTTGATTTGAGATGATAACAAACATTTCAATCTGCGGTTTTTGGTTGAATGCGCATTCTAACCCCTAAAACACCAATTTGAAATAAGCCCCATGTGCGTTATCATCTTATTCCTATGTAGATGGAAGCCAAAATACCTTTTTGCTTTGGTTGTGGTGATTCTGGTGCACACCCAAAAAATACCACGCGAATTGAAATAAGCCCAATCGAAGCATATTCGTCTTCTATCTACTCATATGGAAGCGGAAATATGGTGTTTTGTTATTCTGGTCTCTTTACATACACTTTGCGATTTCTGTGTAAATGTGCATTAACACCAAAGAACACTACCTTAACATAAGCGAAATCCAAGATTTTTCTTTCTGTGTAGATTGAACCGAAAACAACTTGTTTTGCCTTGTTGAGAATTATGACATCTCGCTTTGCTATTTGTGGGTGAATGAACAACAACAGTGCAATGCAAGCTTATTCGTCCTCTTTCTACTGAGGTCGAACCAATACACCTATGCTTGATTTGGGCTCATAACAAACATTTCAATGCGATTTTTGGTTGAATGTGCATTCTAACCCCTAAAACACCAATTTGAAATTAGCCCCATAAGTGCGTTATCATCTTATTCCGATGTAGATGGAAGCCAAAATACCTTTTTGCTTTGGTTGTGGTGATTCTGGTGCACACAAAAAATACCACGCGAATTGAAATAAGCCCAATCGAAGCATATTCGTCTTCCTATTACGCATATGTAAGCCGAAATATGGTGTTTTGTTATTTTGGTCTCTTTACATACACTTTGCGATTTCTGGGTAAATGTGCATTAACACCAAAGAACACGACTTTGAAATAGGCGAAATCCAAGATTGTTCTTTCTGTGTAGATGGAACCCAAAACAACTTGTTTTGCTTTGTTGAGAATTATGACAGTTCGCTTTGCTATTTGTGGGTGAATGAACAACAGTGCAATGCAAGCTTATTCATCCTCTTTCTATTGACGTCGAACCAATACACCTATGCTTGATTTGAGATGATAACAAACATTTCAATCTGCGATTTTTGGTTGAATGTGCATTCTAACCCCTAAAACACCAATTTGAAATAAGCCCCATAAGTGCGTTATCATCTTTTTCCTATGTAGATGGAAGTCAAAATACCCTTTTGCTTTGGTTGTGGTGATTCTGGTGCACACCCAAAAAATACGACGCGAATTGAAATAAGCCCAATCGAAGCATATTCGTCTTCTTTCTACGCATATGGAAGCGGAAACATGGTGTTTTGTTATTTTGGTCTCATTTCATACACTTTGCGATTTCTGGGTAAATGTGCATTAACACCAAAGAACACGACTTTGAAATAGGCGAAATCCAAGATTGTTCTTTCTGTGTAGATGGAACCCAAAACAACTTTTTTTGCTTTGTTGAGAATTATGACAGTTCGTTTTGCTATTTGTGGGTGAATGAAAAACAGTGCAATGCAAGCTTATTCGTCCTCTTTCTATTGACGTCGAACCAATACACCTATCCTTGATTTGAGATGATAACAAACATTTCAATCTGCGGTTTTTGGTTGAATGTGCATTCTAACCCCTAAAACACCAATTTGAAATAAGCCCCATCAGTGCGTTATCATCTTATTCCTATGTAGATGGAAGCCAAAATACCTTTTTGCTTTGGTTGTGGTGATTCTGGTGCACACCCAAAAAATACCACGCGAATTGAAATAAGCCCAATCGAAGCATATTCGTCTTCTATCTACTCATATGGAAGCGGAAATATGGTGTTTTGTTATTTTGGTCTCTTTACATACTGTCAGAGCTGTTTGAAGATCCTAGCTCACAGAGGATCACGCTAGCCAGCGATCATTAAGTAAAAGTCTTTATTGAGTTACAGTTTCCATCCTCAAGCTGCTGCGTGCAACTCTACGTCTAGTAGCTAGATCGGCGAAGCTCCGTCTGAGTCTCCGCCCCTTGCGCACCAACTTAATATCCTCGCCCTGCTCCACCTTTTCCGCCTGACTATTCTCCTTTGGTTCCCTCTGCCCCCCGGGGTCTCCTCCCTCCGGGATTCTTCTGACGCTGACCCCCCGGACCCTCCTGTCTCCTTGCGCCGGGCTTTAGGACCTGGCTCCCTTTCGGGGCTGCTTACTGCGCCGCCTTCCTCTGCCTTTGAACTTGGCGCGCGCGCCCAACCTTCCACTTTCCTCTTAACCGTTTCTTCGCTCCCCGATGGAGGTGTGGCCACTCCTGACTCATGCCCTCCCTCCTGTGGTGAGCTGCCAGCGCTTCCCCAATGGCTCCCTTCCTCTTCCCTGCTTCCTGGCGGTGACGCTGGTCCTGATTTCCAGCTGCTCCCCCCTGAGTCCCCCCTGGCTCTATCTTCCTGGGGTGCCCCCCTAGACTCCCCCCTTGCCCTGGCCACTGGTGCTCCTTTCTGTGAATCCTCTGATTCTCTGGAAAGACTCGGAGATCTCGGGTCGTCGTCATCACTCATCTTTTCTTCTGCCTCCTCCCCTTCACTCTCTGTTTCCTCCCTTGCCCTTGCCTCTGCTCCTAAACCCCTGACATCCATCCCCCCCTCGAAGCCCCCCATTCCCCCCTCCCCTCCTTCCGGTGCTGGAGCTGGGTGCTGCTGTGTCAAAGGGACGAACGTCGGATATCGTTCGCTTCCCGTGGCGGGCCTCCATCTGAAGTGTCCCGGGTCTTCCTCCCTGCTCTCGTCGACGACGGTCACCTCCGCTTCCATCTCTGTGCCGCCGTGCTCGAAACCAGGGTCGTCCCCGAAAACGTCCATGTCCGTCTCTCCCTCACTTCCTCCTGGCGGCGTTGCTCGTCCTGGGCATTCCAGCCACTTTCTGCGGAACTGCTCCTCTGGTCTATCGTCCCACCAATACGAGGGTTCTGAGGCAGATCCCGAGGGTGACCCCTCCGGGGAACGGACGTCTCATGTCGGGTCCTCGTCCAAGTCGAACCCCCGGAACGTGCTGGCCGAAAGCGTGGGCGTGAAAAGCCAGTCGTCGAAAAAGTCTGCTGGCATTGGTCTATGGGGGAAGAGGGCATGAAACTCGTCTTTGAGCAGAGGTTCGTCCAAGGCGTAGCCCGGCACCCAGCTGTTCGCACTGGCCAGGGTGCCCTCCTTGGCGAGAAAGTATTCTACCCCCTCTTCCCCCCATCTGGAGTCCAAAATCTCCGTGACTTCGTTGATGCGCTCCTTCTGTGCCACTCCCGCGTGCCCTGTTCTGTCTCTGACCGGACTCGGCGCCGTTCCGGGTTCCTGGAACCTGTGCGGTGCCTTGTAGGGAGTGAGCACCGATCTGTGGAACACCGGATGCATTCTGGAACCCTCCGGAAGTGCCAGTCTGAAAGCTACCGGGTTGACCTGCTCTTCGACTTGGTAGGGCCCCAGTTGTTTATGCCCTAGTTTCTTCTTGGCCAACGACCTGGCCGGCACTGCGTGGGCTGCTAACCATACCCAGTCTCCCACGTGGAGCTCTTCGCCAACCCTTCTGTGTTTGTCCGCTTGTACCTTGTATGCGTGCTTGGCCAGCTCCAGGTGGCGCCTCAGCTGATCGTGGACTTCCTGCAGCTCCGACGCGAACGCATCTGCTGTCTGCGGCTCCCCCTCCCCCATTCTTTCCAGTCCCGGGAAGGTTCTGGGGTGCCTCCCGTTGTTGGCGAAGAACGGTGTGACCCCCGTGGACACGTGCTTCGTGTTGTTGTAGGCGAACTCGGCGAGCGGCAGGTAATCCACCCACGTCGCCGGCTGTTGATTCGCATAACATCTCAGGTACTGCTGCATGATGGCATTGACCCGCTCCGCTTGCCCGTTGGTCTGTGGGTGTCTCGCCGACGCCAGGTTGATCTTGACGTTCAGGAAGCCCATCAGCTTCTGCCAGAAATTCGAGATGAACTGACGCCCCCGGTCGGACAGAATAGACCGTGGCAGACCGTGAACCTTGAACACGTGGTCTATGAACAGTTTGGCGGTTTGCTCCGCCGTGGCCACCTTAGCACACGGAATGAAATGTGCCATCTTGGAAAACAGGTCCACCACCACCAGCACTGCCGTCTTGCCCCTCGAGCTGGGCAGATCCGTGACAAAGTCCAGGGCCACCCTCTCCCATGGTTCGACCGGAGTTTGCAGCGGTTCCAACAGTCCGGCCGACGGTCTGTGCACTGGCTTGGCCCTCTGGCAGGTGTCACACCTCGCCACGTAGTCCGCGACCTCCCCTCTCATTCCGGGCCACCAGAAATCCCTGGCTACTAATTCCACCGTCTTCTCCTTGCCAAAGTGCCCGGCAGTGGGCGCGTCGTGCAGCTGCTGCAGCACCTTGGCGCGAAGTTTGTCTCCCGGCACTTTACGGATGAGCAATCCATCTCTCAGCTGGAAACCGTCGGTCGCTGCCTTGCCCCTTTGCACCTCTGCCATCTTTGCTTGCGCGAAGGAGTCATATGGTCTGTGAGGGGGTAGCCTGTCTGCCTCCTTCTCGCAGAAAACTTCCAAAAATTCTGCGTACTTGTGGGGAATCGCTTGCAGCGTGCCTAGCAAAGTCCAGGTCGTCTCCCGGCACGTAGATGGCCCCTTTACGGATGAGCAATCCATCTCTTAGCTGGAAACCGTCGGCCGCTGCCTTGCCCCTTTGCACCTCTGCCATCTTTGCTTGCGCGAAGGAGTCATCCTGCAACGCTCGTCGCACCGCCTCCAGGTCCACGGTTGCCGCGGCGCACGCCCACACTGTTGGTGCGAAGATGTGCATGGCGGCCGCTGGCGTTGCGTCCACCAGATACTGTGGCTTACGGGAGAGAGCGTCCACCATGATGTTAGTGTCCCCGGGACATACTCTATGCGGAAGTCGAAGTTCGCAAAGAACTCAGCCCAACGTATCTGCCTCTGGTTTAGGAACTGTGCCGTGCGCCAGTGCTCCAGATTCTTGTGGTCCGTGCAAACCTGCACCGTGTGCTTGGCGCCGATCAGGAAGTGCCTCCACGCTTTGAACGCTGCATGAATGGCCAGCAACTCCCTGTCCCAGATGGTGTAGTTCTGCTCGGACTTGCTGAGCTTCCTGGAGTAAAACGCTCCCGGTCGCCACACCCCCTGCGGGTCCTTTTGCAGCAGGACCGCCCCCACGGCTCTGTCCGAGGCGTCTGTCTCCACCCTCATCGGCCTGCTGGGGTTGACATGAAGCAGCTGCTCTTCCGACGCGAAGAGACGCTTGAGTGCCTGAAAGGACTGCTCCGCCTGCTCTGTCCAAATGAACTTCTTTTTCTTGGAGCTAAGCGTGTCCGTGATGGCCGCTGTCTGCATAGCGAAGCCCTTGATAAACTTGCGATCGAAGTTCGCAAAGCCGACAAACCGTTGGACCTCCTTCCGGTTGCGTGGGCTCTTCCAATCCAACACCGCTCGAACCTTGGCGCTGTCCATGGCGAGCCCCTTGTCAGACAGCTTGTAGCCCAGAAAATCCACCTCCGTCACGTCAAATTGGCACTTCTCCAGCTTGGCGTAGAGCCTATGTTGCTTTAGCCTGCTCAGCACTTCCTTGACGTGTCCGTCATGCTCCTGCTGCGATTCCGAAAAGATCAGGATGTCATCTAAGAAACAGACGCACGTCTTGTAGAGAAGTCCCGCCAACACGTGATGCATGAAAGCTTGAAAAACGTGAGAGCCATTTTGCAATCCAAAAGGCATAACTCTATATTCGTAGGTACCCAGTGGCGTGAACATGGCTGTCTTCCACTCATCTCCTTCCCGCATGCGAATGAGGTTGTACGCCCCTCGCAGGTCTAACTTGGTGAACACTTTTCCCTTCCGCACCTTCGCTAGGAGGTCGTCGATTCGGGGCATGGGGAAGTCCGATGGCTTGGTCCCATTGTTTAAAATGCGATAGTCCACTACCAGTCTTTTTTGGGGCGTGTCCCGCTTTTTAACAAAGAATACAGGACTGCCCCCCGCTGCCTTGGACTCTCGGATGAAACCGCGCTCCAAATTATGATCTATGAACTCTTTGAGTTCTTGCAGTTTGTCCTCTGACATGGAATACAGTTTCCCTTTAGGCAGCGCCGCCCCCGGCAGCAGGTCAATTTTGCAGTCATATGGTCTGTGAGGGGGTAGCCTGTCTGCCTCCTTCTCGCAGAAAACTTCCAAAAATTCTGCGTACTTGTGGGGAATCGCTTGCAGCGTGCCTAGCAGCAGCTGTGACTCCTCTTCCTCTCCTTCCTGCCGGGGCACGATGCAGTGTTCAGCACAAAAGGAAGAGCCGAAGGTCAGCTGCCTCTGGTACCAAGCCAGCGTTGGGCTGTGCTTGTCCAGCCAACTCATGCCCAATACAATGGGCGTGTCCGATAGTTGAGTGACGTTGAAGCTGATGATTTCTCTGTGATTCCCAAGTCGCATCACCATTGGTGGCGTCTGCTTCACCACTTGCCCCCCGAGCAGCTCCCTGCCATCCACCGTGACAACCTGCAGGGGCAGTGTGGCAGGCAGCAACTGTATAGCGTGCCGGTCGACAAAGTCCTGCCCTATAAAGTCCGCATTGCTTCCTGAGTCAATGGTGATTGGCACGTCCATGGTGATTCCATTGGGCAGCTGGAGCGATGCGGTGAGCCTCACTACTGGTTTGGGCGGGAGGGGGTTCACGGGCTGTAAAACCTCTGGGGACTGCGTCACTAACACGTCTGGCTGGGCCCCAGCGCCTCTTCCTCCAGCCAGACTGCGTCGTTTCCCTGCTGTGGTTCTCCGTGCTGCGTTGCTGCAGTCACCATTGCTGAGGCTGCAGTGTGCTTGTGGAGCCTCCGGGGACACTCTTTCGCCATATGCCCTGGATCCTCGCAGATGTAACACTTCCTGTTCCCTCTAGGAGGCTTCGCTTTCACTGCTGCCGGTGCTAGGGCTCTGGCTGCTGACTGAGCCCTTGCACCTCCAACCTCCATAGGTTCCGCCCCTCCTCCTGGCGGAGGCGTGGATTGCGCACGCGCTGCTTCTCTGGGAAGGAAGGAGGAGCCCCTGGCTGGTTCGCGCCCTCCACGCCCTTCGTCCCTGCTCCATGGACGTTCTTCCATCCGCACCCCCACCGCCAGCGCCCTTTGAACGATCTCCTGCGTGGTCCGGGGTCTCTCCCCCCTCGCGATTTCATCTTTAATCGAGCTGTGCAACCCCTCCCAAAAGAGGTCTCTTACAGGGGCCGAATCTCTGTCCCATTCCAGGGCACTGACCAAAGCGAAAAAGCGGGCATGGTACTGCCTCACGCTGGCCCTCCCTTGCCTTAGTCCATGCACCTCCTTCCGGGCAAGATCCACGTCAATGCTTGATAAAAAACACCCATCCATCGCTTTAATAAAGGCATCCGCATTTTGGAGCGCCGGATCCTTATCTCTCCACAAATTGCGCAGCCATGCTTTAGCATCTGTCAGAACTGCTTAAAGATCCTAGCTCACAGAGGATCACGCTAGCCAGCGATCATTAAGTAAAAGTCTTTATTGAGTTACAGTTTCCATTCTCAAGCTGTTGCGTGCAACTCTACATCTAGTGGCTAGATCGGCGAAGCTCCGTCTGAGTCTCCGCCCCTTGTGCACCAACTTAATATCCTAGCCCGGCTCCACCTTTTCCGCCTGACTGTCCTCCTCTGGGTCCCTCTACCCCCCGGGGTCTCTTCCTTCCTGGATTCTTCTGGCGCCGACCCCCCGGATCCTCCTGTCTCCTTGCGCCGGGCTTTAGGACCTGGCTCTCTTTCAGGGCTGCCCACTGCATCACTTTCCTGTGCATTTGAACTTGGCGCGCGCGCCCAACTTTCCACTTTCCGTTTGACCGTTTCCTCCCTCCCCGATGGAGGTGTGGCCACTCCTGACTCATGCCCTCCCTCCTGTGGTGAGCTGCCGGCGCTTGCCCCCTGGCTCCCTTCCTCTTCCCTGCTCTCTGGCGGTGACGCTGGTCCCGATTTCCAACTGCTCTCCTCTGAGTCCCCTCTGGCTCTATCTTCCTGGGGTGCCCCCCTAGACTCCCCCCTTGCCCTGGCCACTGGTGCTCCTTTCTGTGAATCTTCTGATTCACTGGAAAGACTCGGAGATCTCGGGTCGTCGTCATCACTCATCTTTTCTTCTGCCTCCTCCCCTTCGCTCTCTGTTTCCTCCCTCGCCCTTGCCTCTGCTCCTGAACCCCTGACATCCATCCCCCCCTCGAAGCCCCCCATTCCCCCCTCCCCTCCTTCTGGTGCGGGAGCTGGGTGCTGCTGTGTCAAAGGGACGAACGTCGGATATCGTTCGCTTCCCGTGGCGGGCCTCCATCTGAAGTCTCCCGCGTCTTCCTCCCTGCTCTCGTCGACGACGGTCACCTCCGCTTCCATCTCTGTGCCGCCGTGCTCGAAACCAGGGTCGTCCCCGAAAACGTCCATGTCCGTCTCTCCCTCACTTCCCCCTGGCGGCGTCGCTCGTCCTGGACCTTCCAGCCACTTCCTGCGCCACTGCTCCTCTGGTCTATCGTCCCACCAATACGAGGGTTCTGAGGCAGATCCCGAGGGTGACCCCTCCGGGGAACGGGCGTCTCGTGTCGGGTCCTCGTCCGAGTCGAACCCCCGGAACGTGCTGGCCGAAAGCGTGGGCGTGAAAAGCCAGTCGTCGAAAAAGTCTGCTGGCATTGGTCTATGTGGGAAGAGGGCATGAAACTCGTCTTTGAGCAGAGGTTCGTCCAAGGCGTAGCCCGGTACCCAGCTTTTCGCACTGGCCGGGGTGCCCTCCTTGGCGAGAAAGTTTTCTACCCCCTCTTCCCCCCATCTGGAGTCCAAAATCTCCGTGACTTCGTTGATGCGCTCCTCCTGTGCCACTCCCGCGTGCCCGGTTCTGTCTCTGAACGGACTCGGTGCCGTTCCGGGTTCCTGAAACCTGTGCGGTTTCTGTGGAACACCGGATGCATCCTGGAACCCTCCGGAAGCGCCAGCCTGAAAGCTACCGGGTTGACCCGCTCTTCGACTTGGTAGGGCCCCAGTTGCTTATGCCCTAGTTTCTTCTTGGCCAACGACCTGGCCGGCACTGCGTGGGCTGCTAACCAGACCCAGTCTCCCACGTGGATCTCTTCGCCAACCCTCCTGTGTTTGTCCGCTTGTACCTTGTATGCGTGCTTGGCCAGCTCCAGGTGGCGCCGCAGCTGATCGTGGACTTCCTGCAACTCCGACGCGAACGCATCTGCCGTCTGCGGCTCCCCCTCCCCCAGTCTTTCCAGTCCCGGGAAGGTTCTGGGGTGCCTCCCGTTGTTGGCGAAGAACGGCGTGACCCCCGTGGACACGTGCTTCGTGTTGTTGTAGGCGAACTCGGCGAGCGGCAGGTAATCCACCCACGTCGCCGGCTGTTGATTCGCATAACATCTCAGGTACTGCTGCATGATGGCATTGGCCCGCTCCGCTTGCCCGTTGGTCTGCGGGTGTCTCGCCGACGCCAGGTTGATCTTGACGTTCAGGAAGCCCATCAGCTTCTGCCAGAAATTCGAGATGAACTGCCGCCCCCGGTCGGACAGAATAGACCGTGGCAGACCGTGAACCTTGAACACGTGGTCTATGAACAGTTTGGCGGTTTGCTCCGCCGTGGCCACCTTAGCACACGGAATGAAATGTGCCATCTTGGAAAACTGGTCCACCACCACCAGCACTGCCGTCTTGCCCCTCGAGCTGGGCAGATCCGTGACAAAGTCCAGGGCCACCCTCTCCCATGGTTCGACCGGAGTTTGCAGCGGTTCCAACAGTCCGGCCGGCGGTCTGTGCACTGGCTTGGCCCTCTGGCAGGTGTCACACCTCGCCACGTAGTCCGCGACCTCCCCTCTCATTCCGGGCCACCAGAAATCCCTGGCTACTAATTCCACCGTCTTCTCCTTGCCAAAGTGCCCGGCAGTGGGCGCGTCGTGCAGCTGCTGCAGCACCTTGGCGCGAAGTTCGTCTCCCGGCACGTAGATGGCCCCTTTACGGATGAGCAATCCATCTCTCAGCTGGAAACCGTCGGTCGCTGCCTTGCCCCTTTGCACCTCTGCCATCTTTGCTTGCGCGAAGGAGTCATCCTGCAACGCTCGTCGCACCGCCTCCAGGTCCACGGTTGCCGCGGCGCACGCCCACACTGTTGGTGCGAAGATGTGCATGGCGGCCGCTGGTGTTGCGTCCTCCAGATACTGTGGCTTACGGGAGAGAGCGTCCGCCATGATGTTGGTGTCCCCCGGGACATACTCTATTCGGAAGTCGAAGTTCGCAAAGAACTCAGCCCAACGTATCTGCCTCTGGTTCAGGAACTGTGCTGTGCGCCAGTGCTCCAGATTCTTGTGGTCCGTGCAAACCTGCACCGTGTGCTTGGCTCCGATCAGGAAGTGCCTCCACGCTTTGAACGCTGCATGAATGGCCAGCAACTCCCTGTCCCAGATGGTGTAGTTCTGCTCGGACTTGCTGAGCTTCCTGGAGTAAAACGCTCCCGGCCGCCAAACCCCCTGCGTGTCTTTCTGCAGCAGGACTGCCCCCACGGCTCTGTCCGAGGCGTCTGTCTCCACCCTCATCGGCCTGCTGGGGTCGACATGCAGCAGCTGCTCTTCCGACGCGAAGAGACGCTTGAGTGCCTGAAAGGACTGCTCCGCCTGCTCTGTCCAGATGAACTTCTTTTTCTTGGAGCTAAGCGTGTCCGTGATGGCCGCTGTCTGCATAGCGAAGCCCTTGATAAACTTGCGATAGAAGTTCGCAAAGCCGACAAACCGTTGGACCTCCTTCCGGTTGCGTGGGCTTTTCCAATCCAACACCGCTCGAACCTTGGCGCTGTCCATGGCGAGCCCCTTGTCAGACAACTTGTAGCCCAGAAAATCCACCTCAGTCACGTCGAATTGGCACTTCTCCAGCTTGGCGTAGAGCCTATGCTGCCTTAGCCTGCTCAGCACTTCCTTGACGTGTCTGTCATGCTCCTGCTGCGATTCCGAAAAGATCAGGATGTCATCTAAGAAACAGACGCACGTCTTGTAGAGAAGTCCCGCCAACACGTGATGCATGAAAGCTTGAAAAACGTGAGAGCCATTTTGCAATCCAAAAGGCATAACTCTATATTCGTAGGTGCCCAGTGGCGTGAACATGGCTGTCTTCCACTCATCTCCTTCCCGCATGCGAATGAGGTTGTACGCCCCTCGCAGGTCCAACTTGGTGAACATGCTGCCCTTCCGCACCTTTGCTAGGAGGTCGTCGATTCGGGGCATGGGGAAGTCCGATGGCTTGGTCACACTGTTTAAGATGCGATAGTCCACTACAAGTCTTTTTTGGGGCGTGTCCCGCTTCTTAACAAAGAATACAGGACTGCCCCCCGCTGCCTTGGACTCCCGGATGAAACCGCGCTCCAAATTATGATCTATGAACTCTTTGAGTTCTTGCAGTTCGTCCTCTGACATGGAATACAGCTTCCCTTTAGGCAGCGCCGCCCCCGGCAGCAGGTCAATCTTGCAGTCATATGGTCTGTGAGGGGGTCGCCTGTCTGCCTCCTTCTCGCAGAAAACTTCCAAGAATTCTGCGTACTTGTGGGGAATCGCTTGCAGCGTGCCTAGCAGCAGCTGTGACTCCTCTTCCTCTCCTTCCTGCCGGGGTACGATGCAGTGTTCAGCACAAAAGGAAGAGCCGAAAGTCAGTTGCCTCTGGTACCAAGCCAGTGTTGGGCTGTGCTTGTCCAGCCAACTCATGCCCAATACAACGGGCGTGTCCGATAGTTGAGTGACGTTGAAGCTGATGATTTCTCTGTGATTCCCAAGTCGCATCACCATTGGTGGCGTCTGCTTCACCACTTGCCCCCCGAGCAGCTCCCTGCCATCCACCGTGACAACCTGCAGGGGCAGCGTGGCAGGCAGCAACTGCATAGCGTGCCGGTCGACAAAGTCCTGCCCTATAAAGTCCGCATTGCTTCCTGAGTCAATGGTGATTGGCACGTCCATGGTGATTCCATTGGGCAGCTGGAGCGATGCGGTGAGCCTCACTACTGGTTTGGGCGGGAGGGGGTTCACGGGCTGTAAAATCTCTGGGGACTGCGTCACTAACACGTCTGGCTGGGCCCCAGCGCCTCTTCCTCCAGCCAGACTGCGTCGTTTCCCTGCTGTGGTTCTCCGTGCTGCGTTGCTGCAGTCACCATTGCTGAGGCTGCAGTGTGCTTGTGGAGCCTCCGGGGACACTCTTTCGCCATATGCCCTGGATCCTCGCAGATGTAACACTTCCTGTTCCCTCTAGGAGGCTTCGCTTTCACTGTTGCCGGTGCTAGGGCTCTGGCTGCTGACTGAGCCCTTGCACTTCCAACCTCCATAGGTTCCGCCCCTCCTCCTGGCGGAGGCGTGGATTGCGCACGCGCTGCTTCTCTGGGAAGGAAGGAGGAGCCCCTGGCTGGTTCGCGCCCTCCACGCCCTTCGTCCCTGCTCCATGGACGTTCTTCCATCCGCACCCCCACCGCCAGCGCCCTTTGAACGATCTCCTGCGTGGTCCGGGGTCTCTCCCCCCTCGCGATTTCATCTTTAATCGAGCTGTGCAATCCCTCCCAAAACAGGTCTCTTACAGGGGCCGAATCTCTGTCCCATTCCAGGGCACTGACCAAAGCGAAAAAGCGGGCATGGTACTGCCTCACGCTGGCCCTCCCTTGCCTTAGTCCATGCACCTCCTTCCGGGCAAGATCCACGTCAATGCTTGATAAAAAACACCCATCCATCGCTTTAATAAAGGCATCCGCATTTTGGAGCGCCGGATCCTTATCTCTCCACAAATTGCGCAGCCATGCTTTAGCATCCCCATGCAAATGGGACATGATGAATCCCACTTTCTCTTGCTCATCTCTAAAGTCTTTATTCAGCAGTTGCAGTGCGCACAGTACGTCTGCTCTAAAGTTGGGATACTGTTGCAGGTTCCCATCGAAGTGAGAGACCAGACCGCCTGTTCGTCTCGCCAACCCAATTCCCTCCTGTCTGGGTGTCAGTTGCCCTTGCTTTGTAAGCACGTCTAACCTGACCTGGAGATCCCTGCAGGCGGCAGCTGCCTCCTCCTCTCTCTTCCTGGATGCGAGAGCCTCGGCATTCAGTTGTGACACTGCTTCTCTGAGTTCCGCTATCTGCTGCTCAGCCGTCATGTCGGCTGCCGTTCGTGAGCTCGCTAGTAGGCACCTGCTTCTCTCCTCTCCTCGAGGCTGTAGATGCCCACAATTATGAGACGGACCTTACTGTCAGAGCTGCTTAAAGATCCTAGCTCACAGAGGATCACTGTCAGGGGTTTAGGAGCAGAGGCACGGGCAAGGGAGGAAACAGAGAGCGAAGGGGAGGAGGCAGAAGAAAAGATGAGTGATGACGACGACCCGAGATCTCCTAGTCTTTCCAGTGAATCAGAGGATTCACAGAAAGGAGCACCAGTGGCCAGGGCAAGGGGGGAGTCTAGGGGGGCACCCCAGGAAGATAGAGCCGGGGGGACTCAGGGGGGAGCAGCTGGAAATCAGGACCAGCGTCACCGCCAGGAAGCAGGGAAGAGGAAGGGAGCCAGGGGGGAAGCGCTGGCAGCTCACCACAGGAGGGAGGGCATGAGTCAGGAGTGGCCACACCTCCATCGGGGAGCGAAGAAACGGTTAAGAGGAAAGTGGAAGGTTGGGCGCGCGCGCCAAGTTCAAATGCAGAGGAAGGCGGCGCAGTAAGCAGCCCCGAAAGGGAGCCAGGTCCTAAAGCCCGGCGCAAGGAGGCAGGAGGGTCCGGGTCAGCGTCAGAAGAATCCCGGAAGGAAGAAGCCCCGGGGGGTAGAGGGACCCAGAGGAGGACAGTCAGGCGGAAAAGGTGGAGCAAGGCTAGGATATTAAGTTGGTGCACATGGGGCGGAGACTCAGACGGAGCTTCGCCGATCTAGCTACTAGACGTAGAGTTGCGTGCAGCAGCGTGAGAATGGAAACTGTAATTCAATAAAGACTTTTACTTAATGATCGCTGGCTAGCGTGATCCTCTGTGAGCTAGGATCTTCAAGCAGCTCTGATAGTAAGCTCCGTCTCTCGATTGTGGGCATCTACAGCCTCGAGGAGGGGAGAGAAACAGGTGCCTACTAGCGAGCTCACGAACGGCAGACGACATGACGGCTGAGCAGCAGATAGAGGAACTCAGAAAAGCAGTGGCACAACTGAATGCCGAGGCTCTCGCATCCAGGAAGAGAGAGGAGGAGGCAGCTGCCGCCTGCAGGGATCTCCAGGTCAGGTTAGACGTGCTGACAAAGCAGACACCCCGGCAGGAGGGAATTGGGTTGGCGAGACGAACAGGCGGGCTGGTCTCTCACTTCGATGGGAACCTGCAACAGTATCCCAACTTTAGAGCAGACGTACTGTGCGCACTGCAACTGCTGCATAAAGACTTTAGAGATGAGCAAGAGAGAGTGGGATTCATCATGTCCCATTTGCATGGGGATGCTAAAGCATGGCTACGCAATTTATGGAGAGATAAGGATCCGGCGCTCCAGAATGCAGATGCCTTTATTAAAGCGATGGATGGGTGTTTTTTATCAAGTATTGACGTGGATCTTGCACGGAAGGAGGTGCATGGGCTGAGACAAGGGAGGGCCAGCGTCAGGCAGTATCATGCCCGCTTTTTCGCCTTGGTCAGTGCCCTGGAATGGGACAGAGATTCGGCTCCTGTAAGAGACCTCTTTTGGGAGGGGCTGCACAACTCGATTAAAGATGAGATCGCGAGGGGGGAGAGACCCCGAACCACCCAGGAGGTCGTTCAGAGGGCACTGGCAGTGGGGGTGAGGCTGGAAGAACGTCCGTGGAGCAGGGACGAAGGGCGTGGAGGACGCGAACCAGCCAGGGGCCCCTCCTTCCTTCCCAGAGAAGCAGCGCGGGCGCAATCCACGCCTCCGCCAGGAGGAGGAGCCGAACCTATGGAGGTTGGAGGTGCAAGGGCTCAGTCAGCAACCAGAGCCCTAGCACCGGCAGCAGTGAAAGCGAAGCCTCCTAGAGGGAACAGGAAGTGTTACGTCTGTGAGGAGCCAGGGCATATGGCAAAAGAGTGTCCCCAGAGGCTCCACAAGCTTACTGCAGCCTCGGCAATGGTGACTGCAGCAACGCAGCAAGGGGGACCACAGCAGGGAAACGACGCAGTCTGGCTGGAGGAAGAGGCCCTGGGGCCCAGCCAGACGTGTTAGTGACGCAGTCCCCAGAGGTTTTACAGCCCGTGAACCCCCTCCCGCCCAAACCAGTGGTGAGGCTCACCGCATCTCTCCAGCTGCCCAATGGAATCACCACTGACGTGCCCATCACAGTTGACTCGGGCAGCAACGCGGACTTTATAGGGCAGGACTTTGTCGACAAGCACGCTATACAGTTGCTGCCGGCCACACTGCCCCTGCAGGTTGTCACGGTGGATGGCAGGGAGTTGCTAGGAGGGCAAGTGGTGAAGCAGACGCCGCCCATGGCGATGCGACTTGGAAATCACAAAGAAATCATCAGCTTCAATGTCACTCAACTATCGGATACGCCCATTGTATTGGGAATGAGTTGGCTGGACAAGCACAGCCCAACGCTGGCTTGGTACCAGAGGCAGCTGATCTTCGGCTCTTCCTTTTGTGCTGAACACTGCATCGTGCCCCGGCAGGAAGGAGAGGAAGAGGAGTCACAGCTGCTACTAGGCACGCTGCAAGCGATTCCCCACAAGTACGCAGAATTTTTGGAAGTTTTCTGCGAGAAGGAGGCGGACAGGCTGCCCCCTCACAGACCATATGACTGCAAAATTGACCTGCTGCCGGGGGTGGCGCTGCCTAAGGGGAAACTGTATTCCATGTCAGAGGACGAGCTGCAGGAACTCAAACAGTTCATAGATCATAATTTGGAGCGCGGTTTCATCCGAGAGTCCAAGGCAGCGGGGGGCAGTCCAGTATTCTTTGTTAAAAAGCGAGACACGCCCCAAAAAAGACTGGTCGTGGACTATCGCATTTTAAACAATGGGACCAAGCCGTCGGACTTCCCTATGCCCCGAATCGACGACCTCCTGGCGAAGGTGCGGAAGGGGAAAGTGTTCACTAAGTTAGACCTGCGAGGGGCGTACAACCTCATTCGTATGCGGGAGGGAGATGAGTGGAAGACGGCCATGTTCACGCCACTGGGTACCTACGAATACAGAGTTATGCCTTTTGGATTACAAAATGGCTCCCACGTTTTTCAAGCTTTCATGCATCACGTGTTGGCGGGACTTCTCTACAAGATGTGCGTCTGTTTCTTAGATGACATCCTGATCTTTTCGGAATCGCAGCAGGAGCATGACAGACACGTCAAGGAAGTGCTGACCAGACTAAAGCAACATAGGCTCTACGCCAAGCTGGAGAAGTGCCAATTTGACGTGACGGAGGTGGATTTTCTGGGCTACAAGTTGTCTGACAAGGGGCTCGCCATGGACAGCGCCAAGGTTCGCGCGGTATTGGATTGGAAGAGTCCACACAACCGGAAGGAGGTCCAGAGGTTTGTCGGCTTTGCGAACTTCTATCGCAAGTTTATCAAGGGCTTCGCTATGCAGACAGCGGCCATCACAGACACGCTTAGCTCCAAGAAAAAGAAGTTCGTTTGGACAGAGGAGGCGGAGCAGTCCTTTCAGGCACTCAAGCGTCTCTTCGCGTTGGAAGAGCAGCTGCTTCACGTCAACCCCAGCAGGCCGATGAGGGTGGAGACAGACGCCTCGGACAGAGCCGTGGGGGCGGTCCTGCTGCAAAAGGACCAGCAGGGGGTGTGGCGACCGGCAGCGTTTTACTCGAGGAAGCTCAGCAAGTCCGAGCAGAACTACACCATCTGGGACAGGGAGTTGCTGGCCATTCATGCAGCGTTCAAAGCGTGGAGGCACTTCCTGATCGGCGCCAAGCACACGGTGCAGGTTTGCACGGACCACAAGAATCTGGAGCACTGGCGCACGGCACAGTTCCTAAACCAGAGGCAGATACGTTGGGCTGAGTTTTTTGCGAACTTCGACTTCCGCATAGAGTATGTCCCGGGGGACACTAACATCATGGCGGACGCCCTCTCCCGTAAGCCACAGTATCTGGAGGACGCAACGCCAGCAGCCGCCATGCACATCTTCGCACCAACAGTATGGGCGTGCGCCGCGGCCACCGTGGACCTGGAGGCGGTGCGACGAGCGTTGCAGGATGACTCCTTCGCGCAAGCAAAGATGGCAGAGGTGCAAAGGGGCACGGCTGCGGCCGACGGTTTCCAGCTACGAGATGGATTGCTCATCCGTAAAGGGGCCATCTACGTGCCGGGAGACGACCTTCGCGCCAAGGTGCTGCAGCAGCTGCACGACGCGCCCACGGCCGGGCACTTTGGCAAGGAGAAGACGGTGGAGTTAGTAGCCAGGGATTTCTGGTGGCCTGGAAAGAGAGGGGAGGTCGCAGACTACGTGGCGAGGTGTGACACCTGCCAGAGGGCCAAACCAGTGCACAAACCGCCGGCCGGACTGTTGGAACTGCTGCAAACTCCGGTCGAACCTTGGGAAAGGGTGGCCCTGGACTTTGTCACGGATCTGCCCAGCTCGAGGGGCAAGACGGCACTGCTGGTGGTGGTGGACCTGTTTTCCAAGATGGCGCATTTCATTCCGTGTGCTAAGGTGGCCACGGCGGAGCAAACCGCCAAACTGTTCATAGACCACGTGTTCAAGGTTCACGGTCTGCCACGGTCTATTCTGTCCGACCGGGGGCGGCAGTTCATCTCAAATTTCTGGCAGAAGCTGATGGGCTTCCTGAACGTCAAGATCAACCTGGCGTCGGCGAGACACCCGCAGACCAACGGGCAAGCGGAGCGGGTCAATGCCATCATGCAGCAGTACCTGAGATGTTATGCGAATCAACAGCCGGCGACGTGGGTGGATTACCTGCCGCTTGCCGAGTTCGCCTACAACAACACGAAGCACGTGTCCACGGGGGTCACGCCGTTCTTCGCCAACAACGGGAGGCACCCCAGAACCTTCCCGGGACTGGAAAGAATGGGGGAGGGGGAGCCGCAGACAGCAGATGCGTTCGCGTCGGAGCTGCAGGAAGTCCACGATCAGCTGAGGCGCCACCTGGAGCTGGCCAAGCACGCATACAAGGTACAAGCGGACAAGCACAGAAGGGGTGGCGAAGAGCTCCACGTGGGAGACTGGGTTTGGTTAGCAGCCCACGCAGTGCCGGCCAGGTCGTTGGCCAAGAAGAAACTAGGGCATAAACAACTGGGGCCCTACCAAGTCGAAGAGCAGGTCAACCCGGTAGCTTTCAGACTGGCACTTCCGGAGGGTTCCAGAATGCATCCGGTATTCCACAGATCGGTGCTCACTCCCTACAAGGCACCGCACAGGTTCCAGGAACCCGGAACGGCGCCGAGTCCGGTCAGAGACAGAACAGGGCACGCGGGAGTGGCACAGAGGGAGCGCATCAACGAAGTCACGGAGATTTTGGACTCCAGATGGGGGAAAGAGGGGGTAGAATACTTTCTCGCCAAGGAGGGCACCCTGGCCAGTGCGAACAGCTGGGTGCCGGGCTACGCCTTGGACGAACCTCTCCTCAAAGACGAGTTTCATGCCCTCTTCCCCCATAGACCTATGCCAGCAGACTTTTTCGACGACTGGCTTTTCACGCCCACGCTTTCGGCCAGCACTTTCCGGGGGTTCAACTCGGACGAGGACCCGACACAAGACGTCCGTTCCCCGGAGGGGTCACCCTCGGGATCTGCATCAGAACCCTCGTATTGGTGGGACGATAGACCAGAGGAGCAGTTCCGCAGACGGTGGCTGGAAGGCCCAGGACGAGCAACACCGCCAGGAGGAAGTGAGGGAGAGACGGACATGGACGTTTTCGGGGACGACCCTGGTTTCGAGCACGGCGGCACAGAGATGGAAGCGGAGGTGACCGTTGTCGACGAGAGCAGGGAGGAAGACCCGCGAGACTTCAGATGGAGGCCCGCCACGGGAAGCGACCGATATCCGACGTTCGTCCCTTTGCAACAGCAGCCCCCAGCTCCAGCACCGGAAGGAGGGGAGGGGGGAATGGGGGGCTTCGAGGGGGGGATGGATGTCAGGGGTTTAGGAGCAGAGGCACGGGCAAGGGAGGAAACAGAGAGCGAAGGGGAGGAGGCAGAAGAAAAGATGAGTGATGACGACGACCCGAGATCTCCTAGTCTTTCCAGTGAATCAGAGGATTCACAGAAAGGAGCACCAGTGGCCAGGGCAAGGGGGGAGTCTAGGGGGGCACCCCAGGAAGATAGAGCCAGGGGGGACTCAGGGGGGAGCAGCTGGAAATCAGGACCAGCGTCACCGCCAGGAAGCAGGGAAGAGGAAGGGAGCCATTGGGGAAGCGCTGGCAGCTCACCACAGGAGGGAGGGCATGAGTCAGGAGTGGCCACACCTCCATCGGGGAGCGAAGAAACGGTTAAGAGGAAAGTGGAAGGTTGGGCGCGCGCGCCAAGTTCAAATGCAGAGGAAGGCGGCGCAGTAAGCAGCCCCGAAAGGGAGCCAGGTCCTAAAGCCCGGCGCAAGGAGGCAGGAGGGTCCGGGTCAGCGTCAGAAGAATCCCGGAAGGAAGAAGCCCCGGGGGGTAGAGGGACCCAGAGGAGGACAGTCAGGCGGAAAAGGTGGAGCAAGGCTAGGATATTAAGTTGGTGCACATGGGGCGGAGACTCAGACGGAGCTTCGCCGATCTAGCTACTAGACGTAGAGTTGCGCGCAGCAGCGTGAGAATGGAAACTGTAATTCAATAAAGACTTTTACTTAATGATCGCTGGCTAGCGTGATCCTCTGTGAGCTAGGATCTTCAAGCAGCTCTGACAATCACGCTAGCCAGCGATCATTAAGTAAAAGTCTTTATTGAGTTACAGTTTCCATTCTCAAGCTGGTGCTCCTTTCTGTGAATCTTCTGATTCACTGGAAAGACTCGGAGATCTCGGGTCGTCGTCATCACTCATCTTTTCTTCTGCCTCCTCCCCTTCGCTCTCTGTTTCCTCCCTTGCCCTTGCCTCTGCTCCTGAACCCCTGACAGCATCCCCATGCAAATGGGACATGATGAATCCCACTTTCTCTTGCTCATCTCTAAAGTCTTTATTCAGCAGTTGCAGTGCGCACAGTACGTCTGCTCTAAAGTTGGGATACTGTTGCAGGTTCCCATCGAAGTGAGAGACCAGACCGCCTGTTCGTCTCGCCAACCCAATACCCTCCTGTCTGGGTGTCGGTTGCCCTTGCTTTGTAAGCACGTCTAACCTGACCTGGAGATCCCTGCAGGCGGCAGCTGCCTCCTCCTCTCTCTTCCTGGATGCGAGAGCCTCGGCATTCAGTTGTGACACTGCTTCTCTGAGTTCCGCTATCTGCTGCTCAGCCGTCATGTCGGCTGCCGTTCGTGAGCTCGCTAGTAGGCACCTGCTTCTCTCCTCTCCTCGAGGCTGTAGATGCCCACAATTATGAGACGGAGCTTACTGTCAGAGCTGCTTAAAGATCCTAGCTCACAGAGGATCACGCTAGCCAGCTGTCAGGGGTTCAGGAGCAGAGACGCAGAGAAGGGAGGAGACAGAGAGCGAGGGGGAGGAATACGAAGGAAGGATGAGTGGGGATGACGACCCGAGATCACCGAGCCTGTCTAGCGAGTCCGAGGATTCCCAGAAGGGAGCGCCAGCAGCCAGAGCAAGGGGGGAGAGCAGGGGGACACCCCAGGAAGAAGGGTCCAGAGAGGGATCAGAAAGCAGCAGTTGGAGATCGGGACCCACGTTCCCAGCCGGGAGCAGCGGGGAGAAAGGGGACCAGATATCGGGCTCCGGAGACTTTCAGAAGGAGGGAGGGCATGAGTCAGGAGTAGTCACGCCCACCTCGGGGAGCGAGGAAACGATCAAGAGGAAAGTGGAGAGTTGGGCGCGCGCGCCAAGTTCAAATGTAACGGAAGCTGGCGCAGTCAGCAGCCCAGAGAGTGAACCGGGTCCCAAAGCCCGCCGCAAGGAGGCGGAAGGGTCAGGGGGGTCCGCGCCAGAAGAGAGTAGGAAAGGAGAGACCCAGGGGGGCAGGAGGACCCAGAGACGGAAGGAAAGGCGCAGGAGGTGGAGCAAGGCTAGGGTATTAAGCTGGTGCGCTAGAGGCGGAGACTCAGACGGGTCTTCGTCGTTCTGACCTAGAAGAAGTAGGGCTGCACGTTGCAGTTTGGAAATGGAACCTGTAATCCAATAAAGACTCTTTGAAACTGAACGCTGGCTGACTTGGTCCTATGTGAGCTGGGACTGGGCGGCAGCCCTGACAGTAAGACCCGTCTCTCAAGCTTCTGACACCTGATACCTCGCAGCGGAGACAGAAGCAGCTGGAGGAGGGGATCGGTGTGTGGGAGCAAGCTCACGACGGTTGGCAAAGATGACGGAAGCAGAGAAAGTTTCAGCGCTGCAACAGGCAGTTACCCAATTGAATGCGGAGGTACTGGCATCCAAGAAAAGGGAGGAGGATGTGGCAGCCGCCTACCGAGATCTCCACGCCAGGTTTGAAGCATGGGTTAAGCATGGGCAGCCAGGACCCAGACCGGAGGGGGTTGGGTTGGCACGGAGAGCAGGAGGGCTGGTGGCTCACTTCGATGGGAATTTACAACAGTACCCCAACTTTCGAGCAGATGTGATGTGCGCACTGCAACTGCTGGCAAAAGACTTTAGAGATGAGCAAGAGAAAGTGGGGTTTATACTGTCCCATTTGCATGGGGATGCGAAAGCGTGGCTGCGCAATTTGTGGAGGGATAAAGATCCGGCGCTTCAGAGTGCAGATGCCTTTATCAAAGCGATGGATGCATGTTTTTTGTCTACCATTGATGTGGATCTTGCCCGACGGGAGATTCATGGACTGAAACAAGGGAGGGCGAGCGTCCGGCAGTACCACGCCCGCTTTTTTGCGCTGGTCAGTGCATTGGAATGGGACCGGGACTCGCCCCCAGTCAGGGACCTGTTCTGGGAGGGTCTCAGCTCTGCTGTGAAGGATGAAATTGCGAGGGGGGAGAGGCCCCGAAGCACGCAGGAGGTGGTCCAAAGGGCGCTGACTGTGGGGGTGAGGCTGGAAGAACGTCCATGGTGCAGAGATGAAGGACGTGGAGGGCGCGAAGCAGCGAGAAGTTTCTCTTTCGTTCCAAGGGAAGCAGCGCGTGCGCAATCCACACCTCCGCCAGGAGGGGGAGTGGAACCTATGGGAGTGGGAGGCGCCAGGGCTCAGTCAGCTAGCAGAGCCTCTGCACCGACAGCAGTCAAGACTAAACCTCCTAGAGGGACCAGGAAGTGTTACATATGCGAGAGCCCTCAACACTTGGCGAAAGAGTGTCCCCAGAGGAGCTCCAAGCACACTGCAGCCTCCGCAACAGTGAAAGTGGCCACGCAATGCAGCGAAGCTCAGCAGGGAAACGACGATGTCTGGCTGGAGACAGAGGCACTGGGGCCCAGCCAGACGCATCAGTGAAGCAGTCCCCAGCGATATTGCAACCCACGGACCCCCTCCCACCCAAACCAGTAGTGCAACTCACAGCGTCTCTCCAGCTACCCAATGGAGTCACCATCGAAGTGCCGCTTTCTGTGGATTCTGGAAGCAACGCAGACTTTATAGCACAGGATTTTGTGGAGCAGCACGCTATAAAGCTGCTGCCTGCCACTCTGCCCCTGCAAGTCGTCACAGTGGATGGCAGAGAGTTGCTAGGGGGGCAGGTGGTGAAGCAGACGCCACCAATGGTGATGCAACTTGGTAACCACAGGGAAGTCATCAGTTTTAATGTCACCCGACTGTCGGACACGCCCATTGTGTTGGGCATGAGTTGGCTGGACAGGCACAGTCCAACGCTGGCTTGGTACCAGAGACAGCTGATCTTCGGCTCCTCTTACTGCGCAGAACACTGCATCCTGCCCAGGCAGGAGGGGGAGGAGGAGGACTCACAACTGCAGTTGGGAACGTTGCAAGCAGTTCCCCACAAATACGCGGACTTTCTGGAGGTCTTCTGCGAGAAAGAGGCAGACAAGCTACCACCGCACAGGCAATATGACTGCAAGATTGACCTCCTGCCAGGGGCGACGCTGCCGAAGGGGAAGCTATATTCCATGTCTGAGGACGAACTACAGGAACTCAAACAGTTCATCGATCACAATTTGCAGCGCGGTTTCATCCGGGAGTCCAGCGCAGTAGGGGGCAGTCCTGTTTTCTTCGTGAAGAAAAAGGACACGCCCCAAAAAAGATTGGTCGTGGATTACCGCCTCTTAAACAGAATGACCAAGCCCTCCGATTTCCCTATGCCCAGGATTGACGACCTGCTGGCGACGGTGCGCAAGGGACGCGTGTTCACCAAGTTGGACCTGCGAGGAGCGTACAATCTCATCCGCATGAGGGAGGGCGATGAGTGGAAGACAGCCATGTTCACGCCTCTGGGCACCTACGAATACAGAGTGATGCCGTTTGGTTTGCAAAACGGTTCTCACTGTTTTCAAGCTTTTATGCATCACGTGTTGGCGGGACTCCTCTACAAGAAGTGCGTCTGCTTTCTGGATGACATCCTGATATTCTCTGACTCGCAGCAAGCACACGACCAGGACGTTCGGGAGGTGCTGAAGAGGCTGCAGCAGCATAGACTGTACGCCAAACTGGAGAAGTGCCAGTTCGACACGACGGAGGTGGATTTCTTGGGTTACAAGCTGTCGGACAAGGGGCTAGCCATGGACAGCGCCAAGGTTCGTGCGGTGTTGGATTGGAAGAGCCCGCGCAACCGGAAAGAGGTCCAGAGGTTTGTCGGATTCGCCAATTTCTATCGCAAGTTTATCAAGGGGTTCGCGATGCAGACGGCAGCTATTACGGACACGCTAAGCGCCAAGAAAAAGAAATTCATCTGGACGGAGCAGGCGGAGCGGTCCTTTCAGACACTCAAGCATCTCTTCGCGTCGGAAGAGCAACTGCTGCATATCGACCCCAGCAGACCGCTGAGGGTGGAGACAGACGCGTCCGATAGAGCAGTGGGAGCGGTACTGCTGCAGGAGGACCCGCAGGGGGTCTGGAGGCCGGGGGCGTTCTACTCCAGAAAGCTCAGCAAGTCGGAGCAGAACTACACCATCTGGGATAGGGAGCTGCTTGCCATTCATGCAGCTTTCAAGGCGTGGAGGCACTTCCTGATCGGCGCCAAGCACACGGTGCAGGTCTGCACGGACCACAAGAATCTGGAGCACTGGCGCACGGCTCGGTTCCTGAACCAGAGGCAGATCCGTTGGGCGGAGTTCTTTGCTGACTTCAATTTCCGAATTGAGTACGTCCCGGGCGACACCAACATCATGGCGGATGCCCTGTCCCGAAAACCGCAGTACATCGAAGAGGCGACGCCAGCGGCGGCCATGCACATCTTCGCGCCAACAGCGTGGGCGTGCGCTTCAGCCACAGTAGACCTGGATGCGGTGCGAAGGGCGTTGACGGACGACTCATTCGCGCAGGCGAAGATGGCAGAGGTGCACAAGGGCACGGCGAAGGGCGACGAGTTCCAGATACGAGACGGCTTGCTCTTACGTAAAGGGGCCGTCTACGTGCCGGGAGACGAACTTCGCGCCCGGGTACTGCAGCAGCTGCACGACGCACCCACGGCCGGGCACTTTGGCACAGAAAAAACGGTGGAATTGGTCGCAAGAGACTTTTGGTGGCCCAGACTGAGGGGGGAAGTCGCGGACTACGTCGCGAGGTGCGACACCTGCCAGAGGGCCAAGCCGGTGCACAAACCACCGGCGGGACTGCTGGAACCGCTGCAAACGCCGTTTGAACCATGGGAGAGGGTGGCCCTGGACTTTGTCACGGATCTACCCAGCTCGAGAGGCAAGACAGCTGTACTAGTGGTGGTGGACTTGTTCACCAAGATGGCACATTTCATACCGTGTGCGAAGGTGGCCACGGCAGAACAAACAGCCAAATTGTTCATAGATCACGTGTTCAAAGTGCACGGGCTGCCGCGGTCTATACTGTCCGACCGCGGACGCCAGTTCATCTCGAATTTCTGGCAAAAGCTTCCTGAACGTCAAGATCAACCTGACATCGGCAAGGCACCCGCAGACCAACGGGCAAGCGGAGAGGGTCAATGCCATCATGCAGCAGTACCTGAGATGCTATGCCAATCAACAGCCTGCGACGTGGGTGGATTACCTGCCGCTCGCCGAATTCGCCTACAACAACACGAAACACGTATCCACAGGGGTGACGCCGTTCTTCGCCAACAATGGGAGGAATCCCAGAACCTTCCCGGGACTGGACAGAGTGGGGGAAGGGGAACCACAGACGGCGGACGCTTTCGCATCTGAGTTGCAAGAGGTCCACGATCAACTCAGACGGCAGCTGGAGCTGGCGAAGCACGCATACAAGGTCCAAGCTGACAAGCACAGGCGAGTTGGCGAGGAGATCCGAGTGGGAGACTGGGTCTGGTTGGCAGCCCACGCGGTGCCGACCCGATCGTTAGCCAAGAGGAAGCTAGGGCACAAGCAACTCGGTCCATACCGAGTCGAAGCGCAGATCAACCCGGTGGCTTTCCGGCTGGTGCTACCAGAGGGTTCCAGGATGCATCCGGTGTTCCACAGGTCGGTGCTCACTCCCTACAGGGTTCCAGGAACCAGGAACGGCACCGAGTCAGTCTCCGGAGCGGATGGAGGTGGGAAGATTGCCACAGCAGGACCCCATCAACGAAGTCACGGAGATTTTGGACTCCAGATGGGGGGAAGACGGAGTAGAATATCTACTAGCAAGGGAGGGCACCCGGGCCAGTACTAATAGCTGGGTGCCGGACTACGCCTTGGAGGAACCCCTGCTCAAGGATGAGTTTCATGCCCTTTTCCCACACAGACCTATGCCAGCGGGCTTCTTCGACGACTGGTTGTTCACGCCCACGCTTTCCTCCAGCACGTTCCATGGCTTCGACTCGGAAGGGGAACCCGCACCGCGCACACGTTCCCCAGAGGGGTCACCGGAGGGTTCGGCGTCCGACAACTCGTATTGGTGGGACGATCGGCCAGAGGAGCAGTGGCGCCGGAAGTGGCAGGAGACACCAGGTCCAGCGACAGACGCAGAGACGGACATGGACGTTTGCGGGGAGGACCTTGGTTTCGAGCACGGCGGCACCGAGATGGAGGCGGAGGAGACCACCGTTGACGAACGCGGGGAGGAAGACTCGGAGGTCTTCAGTTGGCGGCCAGCAACGGGGAGCGAACTGTATCCGACATTCACTCCCGTGATGACGGAGCACCCACCAACCACCCTTGAAAGCGGGGAGGGGGGAAGGGGGGGCTTCGAGGGGGGGATGGATGTCAGGGGTTCAGGAGCAGAGACGCAGAGAAGGGAGGAGACAGAGAGCGAGGGGGAGGAATACGAAGGAAGGATGAGTGGGGATGACGACCCGAGATCACCGAGCCTGTCTAGCGAGTCCGAGGATTCCCAGAAGGGAGCGCCAGCAGCCAGAGCAAGGGGGGAGAGCAGGGGGACACCCCAGGAAGAAGGGTCCAGAGAGGGATCAGAAAGCAGCAGTTGGAGATCGGGACCCACGTTCCCAGCCGGGAGCAGCGGGGAGAAAGGGGACCAGATATCGGGCTCCGGAGACTTTCAGAAGGAGGGAGGGCATGAGTCAGGAGTAGTCACGCCCACCTCGGGGAGCGAGGAAACGATCAAGAGGAAAGTGGAGAGTTGGGCGCGCGCGCCAAGTTCAAATGTAACGGAAGCTGGCGCAGTCAGCAGCCCAGAGAGTGAACCGGGTCCCAAAGCCCGCCGCAAGGAGGCGGAAGGGTCAGGGGGGTCCGCGTCAGAAGAGAGTAGGAAAGGAGAGACCCAGGGGGGCAGGAGGACCCAGAGACGGAAGGAAAGGCGCAGGAGGTGGAACAAGGCTAGGGTATTAAGCTGGTGCGCTAGAGGCGGAGACTCAGACGGGTCTTCGTCGTTCTGACCTAGAAGAAGTAGGGCTGCACGTTGCAGTTTGGAAATGGAACCTGTAATCCAATAAAGACTCTTTGAAACTGAACGCTGGCTGACTTGGTCCTATGTGAGCTGGGACTGGGCGGCAGCCCTGACACCAGCGATCATTAAGTAAAAGTCTTTATTGAGTTACAGTTTCCATTCTCAAGCTGCTGCGTGCAACTCTACATCTAGTGGCTAGATCGGCGAAGCTCCGTCTGAGTCTCCGCCCCTTGTGCACCAACTTAATATCCTAGCCCGGCTCCACCTTTTCCGCCTGACTGTCCTCCTCTGGGTCCCTCTACCCCCCGGGGTCTCTTCCTTCCTGGATTCTTCTTCTGATTCTGGTGCACACCCAAAAAATACCACGCGAATTGAAATAAGCCCAATCGAAGCATATTCGTCTTCTTTCTACGCATATGGAAGCGGAAATATGGTGTTTTGTTACTTTGGTCTCTTTACATACACTTTGCGATTTTTGGGTAAATGTGCATTAAAACCAAAGAACACGACTTTGAAACAAGCTAAATCCAAGATTGTCCTTTCTGTGTAGATGGAACCCAAAACAACTTGTTTTGCCTTGTTGAGAATTATGACATCTCGCTTTGCTATTTGTGGGTGAATGAACAACAACAGTGCAATGCAAGCTTATTCGTCCTCTTTCTACTGAGGTCGAACCAATACACCTATGCTTGATTTGGGCTCATAACAAACATTTCAATGCGATTTTTGGTTGAATGTGTATTCTAACCCCTAAAACACCAATTTGAAATAAGCCCCATAAGTGCGTTGTCATCTTATTCCTATGTAGATGGAAGCCAAAATACCTTTTTGCTTTGGTTGTGGTGATTCTGGTGCACACCCAAAAAATCCACTCGAATTGAAATAAGCCCAATCGAAGCATATTCCTCTTCCTATTACGCATATGTAAGCCGAAATATGGTGTTTTGTTATTTTGGTCTCTTTACATACACTTTGCGATTTCTGGGTAAATGTGCATTAAAACCAAAGAACACGACTTTGAAATAAGCGAAATCCAAGATTGTTTTTTCTGTGTAGATGGAACCCAAAACAACTTGTTTTGCTTTGTTGAGAATTATGACAGTTCGCTTTGCTATTTGTGGGTGAATGAACAACAGTGCAATGCAAGCTTATTCGTCCTCTTTCTATTGACGTCGAACCAATACACCTATGCTTGATTTGAGATGATAACAAACATTTCAATCTGCGGTTTTTGGTTGAATGTGCATTCTAACCCCTAAAACACCAATTTGAAATAAGCCCCATGTGCGTTATCATCTTATTCCTATGTAGATGGAAGCCAAAATACCTTTTTGCTTTGGTTGTGGTGATTCTGGTGCACACCCAAAAAATACCACGCGAATTGAAATAAGCCCAATCGAAGCATATTCGTCTTCCTATTACGCATATGTAAGCCGAAATATGGTGTTTTGTTATTTTGGTCTCTTTACATACACTTTGCGATTTCTGGGTAAATGTGCATTAACACCAAAGAACACGACTTTGAAATAGGCGAAATCCAAGATTGTTCTTTCTGTGTAGATGGAACCCAAAACAACTTGTTTTGCTTTGTTGAGAATTATGACAGTTCGCTTTGCTATTTGTGGGTGAATGAACAACAGTGCAATGCAAGCTTATTCGTCCTCTTTCTATTGACGTCGAACCAATACACCTATCCTTGATTTGAGATGATAACAAACATTTCAATCTGCGATTTTTGGTTGAATGTGCATTCTAACCCCTAAAACACCAATTTGAAATAAGCCCCATAAGTGCGTTATCATCTTATTCCTATGTAGATGGAAGCCAAAATACCTTTTTGCTTTGGTTGTGGTGATTCTGGTGCACACCCAAAAAATACCAGGCGAATTGAAATAAGCCCAATCGAAGCATATTCGTCTTCCTATTCCGCATATGTAAGCGGAAATATGGTGTATTGTTATTTTGGTCTCTTTACATACACTTTGCGATTTCTGGGTAAATGTGCATTAAAACCAAAGAACACGACTTTGAAATAAGCTAAATGCAAGATTGTCCTTTCTGTGTAGATGGAACCCAAAACAACTTGTTTTGCTTTGTTGAGAATTATGACAGTTCGCCTTGCTATTTGTGGGTGAATGAAAAACAGTGCAATGCAAGCTTATTCGTCCTCTTTCTATTGACGTCGAACCAATACACCTATCCTTGATTTGAGATGATAACAAACATTTCAATCTGCGATTTTTGGTTGAATGTGCATTCTAACCCCTAAAACACCAATTTGAAATAAGCCCCATAAGTGCGTTATCATCTTTTTCCTATGTAGATGGAAGCCAAAATACCGTTTTGCTTTGGTTGTGGTGATTCTGGTGCACACCCAAAAAATACGACGCGAATTGAAATAAGCCCAATCGAAGCATATTCGTCTTCTTTCTACGCATATGGAAGCGGAAATATGGTGTTTTGTTATTTTGGTCTCATTTCATACACTTTGCGATTTCTGGGTAAATGTGCATTAACACCAAAGAACACTACTTTAACATATGCGAAATCCAAGATTGTCCTTTCTGTGTAGATTGAACCCAAAACAACTTGTTTTGCTTTGTTGAGAATTATGACAGTTCGCTTTGCTATTTGTGGGTGAATGAACAACAGTGCAATGCAAGCTTATTCGTCCTCTTTCTATTGACGTCGAACCAATACACCTATCCTTGATTTGAGATGATAACAAACATTTCAATCTGCGATTTTTGGTTGAATGTGCATTCTAACCCCTAAAACACCAATTTGAAATAAGCCCCATAAGTGCGTTATCATCTTTTTCCTATGTAGATGGAAGCCAAAATACCGTTTTGCTTTGGTTGTGGTGATTCTGGTGCACACCCAAAAAATACGACGCGAATTGAAATAAGCCCAATCGAAGCATATTCGTCTTCTTTCTACGCATATGGAAGCGGAAATATGGTGTTTTGTTATTTTGGTCTCATTTCATACTGTCAGGGGTTTAGGAGCAGAAGCACGGGCAAGGGAGGAAACAGAGAGCGAAGGGGAGGAGGCAGAAGAAAAGATGAGTGACGACGACGACCCGAGATCTCCTAGTCTTTCCAGTGAATCAGAGGATTCACAGAAAGGAGCACCAGTGGCGAGGGCAAGGGGGGAGTCTAGGGGGGCACCCCAGGAAGACAGAGCCAGAGAGGACTCAGGGGGGAGCAGCTGGAAATCGGGACCAGCGTCACCGCCAGGAAGCAGGGAAGAGGAAGGGAGCCAGGGGGGAAGCGCTGGCAGCTCACCACAGGAGGGAGGACATGAGTCAGGAGTGGCCACACCTCCACAGGAGGGAGGACATGAGTCGGGGATGGCCACACCTCCATCGGGGAGCGAAGAAACGGTTGAGAGGAAAGTGGAAGGTTGGGCGCGCGCGCCAAGTTCAAATGCAGAGGAAGGCGGCGCAGTAAGCAGCCCCGAAAGAGAGCCAGGTCCTAAAGCCCGGCGCAAAGAGGCAGGAGGGTCTGGGTCAGCGTCAGAAGAATCCCGGAAGGAAGAAGCCCCGGGGGGTAGAGGGACCCAGAGGAGGACAGTCAGGAGGAAAAGGTGGAGCAAGGCTAGGATATTAAGTTGGTGCACACAGGGCGGAGACTCAGACGGAGCTACGCCGACCTAGCTACTAGGCGTAGAGTTGCGCGCAGCAGCGTGAGAATGGAAACTGTAATTCAATAAAGACTTTTACTTAATGACCGCTGGCTAGCGTGATCCTCTGTGAGCTAGGATCTTCAAGCAGCTCTGACAGTAAGCTCCGTCTCCACTTGTGGGCATCTACAGCCTCGAGGAGGGGAGAGACACAGGTGCCTACTAGCAAGCTCACGAACGGCAGACGACATGACGGCTGAGCAGCAGATAGAGGAACTCAGAAACGCGGTGGCACAACTGAACGCCGAGGCTCTAGCATCCAGGAAGAGGGAGGAGGAAGCAGCCGCAGCCTGCAGGGATCTCCAGGTCAGGTTAGACGTGCTGACAAAGCAGACACCCCGGCAGGAGGGCATTGGGTTGGCGAGACGGACAGGCGGGCTGGTCTCTCACTTCGATGGGAACCTGCAACAGTATCCCAACTTTAGAGCCGACGTACTGTGCGCACTGCAACTGCTGCATAAAGACTTTAGAGATGAACAAGAGAGAGTGGGGTTCATCATGTCCCATCTGCATGGGGATGCGAGAGCATGGCTACGCAATTTATGGAGAGATAAGGATCCGGCGCTACAGAATGCAGATGCTTTTATTAAAGCAATGGATGGGTGTTTTTTATCAAGTATTGACGTGGATCTTGCACGGAAGGAGGTGCATGGGCTGAGACAAGGGAGGGCCAGCGTCAGGCAGTACCATGCCCGCTTTTTCGCCTTGGTCAGTGCCCTGGAATGGGACAGAGATTCGGCTCCTGTAAGAGACCTCTTTTGGGAGGGGCTGCATAACTCGATTAAAGATGAGATCGCCAGGGGGGAGAGACCCCGAACCACCCAGGAGGTCGTTCAGAGGGCACTGGCAGTGGGGGTGAGGCTGGAAGGACGTCCGTGGAACAGGGACGAAGGGCGTGGAGGGCGCGAACCAGCCGGGGGCCCCTCCTTCTTTCCCAGGGAAGCAGCGCGGGCGCAATCCACGCCTCCGCCAGGAGGAGGAGCCGAACCTATGGAGGTGGGAGGTGCAAGGGCTCAGTCAGCAACCAGAGCCCTAGCACCAGCAGCAGTGAAAGCGAAGCCTCCTAGAGGGAACAGGAAGTGTTACGTCTGTGAGGAGCCAGGGCATATGGCGAAAGAGTGTCCCCAGAGGCCCCACAAGCTCACTGCAGCCTCAGCAATGGTGACTGCAGCAACACAGCAAGGAGGACCACAGCAGGGAAACGAGGCTGTCTGGCTGGAGGAAGAGGCACTGGGGCCCAGCCAGACGTGTTAGTGACGCAGTCCCCAGCGATTTTACAGCCCGTGAACCCCCTCCCGCCCAAACCAGTAGTGAGGCTCACAGCGTCTCTCCAACTGCCCAATGGAATCACCATGGACGTGCCAATCACCATTGACTCAGGCAGCAATGCGGACTTTATAGGGCAGGACTTTGTCGACAGGCACGCTGTGCAGTTGCTGCCGGCCACACTGCCCCTGCAGGTTGTCACGGTGGATGGCAGGGAGCTGCTCGGGGGGCAAGTGGTGAAGCAGACGCCACCAATGGTGATGCGACTTGGGAATCACAGAGAAATCATCAGCTTCAACGTCACTCGACTATCTGACACGCCCATTGTATTGGGCATGAGTTGGCTGGACAAGCACAGCCCAGCGATGGCTTGGTACCAGAGGCAGCTGACCTTCGGCTCTTCCTTTTGTGCTGAACACTGCATCGTGCCCAGGCAGGAAGGAGAGGAAGAGGAGTCACAGCTGCTGCTAGGCACGCTGCAAGCGATTCCACACAAGTACGCTGAATTTTTGGAAGTTTTCTGCGAGAAGGAGGCAGACAGGCTACCCCCTCACAGACCATATGACTGCAAAATTGACCTGCTGCCGGGGGCGGCGCTGCCTAAAGGGAAACTGTATTCCATGTCAGAGGACGAACTGCAGGAACTCAAAGAGTTCATTGACCATAATTTGCAACGCGGCTTCATCCGGGAGTCCAGGGCAGTGGGGGGCAGTCCCGTATTCTTTGTTAAGAAGCGGGACACGCCCCAGAAAAGACTGGTAGTGGATTACAGGATTTTGAACAGTCTGACTAGGCCATCGGACTTCCCCATGCCCCGTATTGACGACCTCCTCGCAAAGGTACGGAAGGGCAGAGTGTTCACCAAGTTGGACCTGCGGGGGGCGTACAACCTCATTCGCATGCGGGAAGGAGATGAGTGGAAGACAGCCATGTTCACGCCACTGGGGACCTACGAATATAGAGTTATGCCTTTTGGATTGCAAAATGGCTCCCACGTTTTTCAAGCGTTTATGCATCACGTGTTGGCGGGACTTCTCTACAAGACGTGCGTCTGTTTCTTAGATGACATCCTGATCTTTTCGGAGTCGCAGCAGGAGCATGACGGACACGTCAAGGAAGTGCTGAGCAGGCTAAAGCAACATAGGCTCTACGCCAAGCTGGAGAAGTGCCAATTTGACGTGCCGGAGGTGGATTTTCTGGGCTACAAGCTGTCTGACAAGGGGCTCGCCATGGACAGCGCCAAGGTTCGAGCGGTGTTGGATTGGAAGAGTCCGCGCAACCGGAAGGAGGTCCAACGGTTTGTCGGCTTTGCGAACTTCTATCGCAAGTTTATCAAGGGCTTCGCGATGCAGACAGCGGCCATCACTGACACGCTTAGCTCCAAGAAGAAGAAGTTCGTTTGGACAGCGCAGGCGGAGCAGTCCTTTCAGGCACTCAAGCGTCTCTTCGCGTCGGAAGAGCAGCTGCTTCATGTCAACCCCAGCAAGCCGATGAGGGTGGAGACAGACGCCTCGGACAGAGCCGTGGGGGCGGTCCTGTTGCAGAAAGACCCGCAGGGGGTGTGGCGACCGGGAGCGTTTTACTCCAGGAAGCTCAGCAAGTCCGAACAGAACTACACCATCTGGGACAGGGAGTTGCTGGCCATTCACGCAGCGTTCAAGGCGTGGAGGCACTTTCTGATCGGCGCCAAGCACACGGTGCAGGTTTGCACGGACCACAAGAATCTAGAGCACTGGCGCACGGCACAGTTCCTGAACCAGAGGCAGATACGTTGGGCTGAGTTCTTTGCAAACTTCGACTTCCGAATAGAGTATGTCCCGGGGGACACCAACATCATGGCGGACGCTCTCTCCCGTAAGCCACAGTATCTGGAGGACGCAACGCCAGCGGCCGCCATGCACATCTTCGCACCAGCAGTGTGGGCGTGCGCCGCGGCGACCGTGGACCTAGAGGCGGTGCGACGTGCGTTGCAGGAGGACTCCTTCGCACAAGCAAAGATGGCAGAGGTGCAAAGGGGCAAGGCAGCGGCCGACGGTTTCCGGCTGCGAGATGGATTGCTCATCCGAAAAGGGGCCATCTACGTGCCGGGAGACGAACTTCGAGCCAAGGTGCTGCAGCAGCTGCACGACGCGCCCACGGCCGGGCACTTTGGCAAGGAGAAGACGGTGGAATTAGTAGCCAGGGATTTCTGGTGGCCTGGAATGAGAGGGGAGGTCGCAGACTACGTGGCGAGGTGCGACACCTGCCAGAGGGCCAAACCAGTGCACAAACTGCCGGCCGGACTGTTGGAACCGCTGCAAACTCCGGTCGAACCTTGGGAAAGGGTGGCTCTGGACTTTGTCACGGATCTGCCCAGCTCAAGGGGCAAGACGGCAGTGCTGGTGGTGGTGGACCTGTTTTCCAAGATGGCGCATTTCATTCCGTGTGCGAAGGTGGCCACGGCGGAGCAAACCGCCAAACTGTTCATAGACCACGTGTTCAAGGTTCATGGTCTGCCACGGTCTATTCTGTCCGACCGGGGGCGGCAGTTCATCTCGAATTTCTGGCAGAAGCTGATGGGCTTCCTGAACGTCAAGATCAACCTGGCGTCGGCGAGACACCCGCAGACCAACGGGCAAGCGGAGCGGGTCAATGCCATCATGCAGCAGTACCTGAGATGTTATGCAAATCAACAGCCTGCGACGTGGGTGGATTACCTACCGCTTGCCGAGTTCGCCTACAACAACACGAAGCACATGTCCACGGGGGTCACGCCGTTCTTCGCCAACAACGGGAGGCACCCCAGAACCTTCCCGGGACTGGAAAGAATGGGGGAGGGGGAGCCGCAGACAGCAGATGCGTTCGCGTCGGAGCTGCAGGAGGTCCACGATCAGCTGAGGCGCCACCTGGAGCTGGCCAAGCACGCATACAAGGTACAAGCAGACAAGCACAGAAGGGTTGGAGAAGAGCTCCACGTGGGAGACTGGGTTTGGTTAGCAGCCCACGCAGTGCCGGCCAGGTCGTTGGCCAAGAAGAAACTAGGGCATAAGCAACTGGGGCCCTACCAAGTCGAAGAGCAGGTCAACCCGGTAGCTTTCAGACTGGCACTTCCGGAGGGTTCCAGAATGCATCCGGTATTCCACAGATCGGTGCTCACTCCCTACAAGGCACCGCACAGGTTCCAGGAACCCGGAACAGCGCCGAGCCCGGTCAGAGACAGAACAGGGCACGCGGAAGTGGCACAGAAGGAGCGCATCAACGAAGTCACTGAGATTTTGGACTCCAGATGGGGGGAAGAGGGGGTAGAATACTTTCTCGCCAAGGAGGGCACCCCGGCCAGTGCGAACAGCTGGGTGCTGGGCTACGCCTTGGACGAACCTCTCCTCAAAGACGAGTTTCATGCCCTCTTTCCCCATAGACCTATGCCAGCAGAATATTTTGACGACTGGCTTTTCACGCCCACACTTTCGGCCAGCACTTTCCGGGGGTTCGACTCGGACGAGGACCCGACACGAGACGTCCGTTCCCCGGAGGGGTCACCCTCGGGATCTGCATCAGAACCCTCGTATTGGTGGGACGATAGGCCAGAGGAGCAGTGGCGCAGACGGTGGCTGGAAGGCCCAGGACGAGCAACACCGACAGGAGGAAGTGAGGGAGAGACGGACATGGACGTTTTCGGGGACGACCCTGGTTTCGAGCACGGCGGCACAGAGATGGAAGCGGAGGTGACTGTCGTCGACGAGAGCGGGGAGGAAGACCCGGGAGACTTCAGATGGAGGCCTGCCACGGGAAGCGACCGATACCCGACGTTCGTCCCTTTGCAACAGCAGCCCCCAGCTCCAGCACCGGAAGGAGGGGAGGGGGGAATGGGGGGCTTCGAGGGGGGGATGGATGTCAGGGGTTTAGGAGCAGAAGCACGGGCAAGGGAGGAAACAGAGAGCGAAGGGGAGGAGGCAGAAGAAAAGATGAGTGACGACGACGACCCGAGATCTCCTAGTCTTTCCAGTGAATCAGAGGATTCACAGAAAGGAGCACCAGTGGCGAGGGCAAGGGGGGAGTCTAGGGGGGCACCCCAGGAAGACAGAGCCAGAGAGGACTCAGGGGGGAGCAGCTGGAAATCGGGACCAGCGTCACCGCCAGGAAGCAGGGAAGAGGAAGGGAGCCAGGGGGGAAGCGCTGGCAGCTCACCACAGGAGGGAGGACATGAGTCAGGAGTGGCCACACCTCCACAGGAGGGAGGACATGAGTCGGGGATGGCCACACCTCCATCGGGGAGCGAAGAAACGGTTGAGAGGAAAGTGGAAGGTTGGGCGCGCGCGCCAAGTTCAAATGCAGAGGAAGGCGGCGCAGTAAGCAGCCCCGAAAGAGAGCCAGGTCCTAAAGCCCGGCGCAAAGAGGCAGGAGGGTCTGGGTCAGCGTCAGAAGAATCCCGGAAGGAAGAAGCCCCGGGGGGTAGAGGGACCCAGAGGAGGACAGTCAGGAGGAAAAGGTGGAGCAAGGCTAGGATATTAAGTTGGTGCACACAGGGCGGAGACTCAGACGGAGCTACGCCGACCTAGCTACTAGGCGTAGAGTTGCGCGCAGCAGCGTGAGAATGGAAACTGTAATTCAATAAAGACTTTTACTTAATGACCGCTGGCTAGCGTGATCCTCTGTGAGCTAGGATCTTCAAGCAGCTCTGACACATACACTTTGCGATTTCTGGGTAAATGTGCATTAACACCAAAGAACACTACTTTAACATATGCGAAATCCAAGATTGTCCTTTCTGTGTAGATTGAACCCAAAACAACTTGTTTTGCTTTGTTGAGAATTATGACAGTTCGCTTTGCTATTTGTGGGTGAATGAACAACAGTGCAATGCAAGCTTATTCCTCCTCTTTCTATTGACGTCGAACCAATACACCTATGCTTGATTTGACATGATAACAAACATTTCAATCTGCGGTTTTTGGTTGAATGTGCATTCTAACCCCTAAAACACCAATTTGAAATAAGCCCCATAAGTGCGTTATCATCTTTTTCCTATGTAGATGGAAGCCAAAATACCTTTTTGCTTTGGTTGTGGTGATTCTGGTGCACACCCAAAAAATACCACGCGAATTGAAATAAGCCCAATCGAAGCATATTCGTTTTCTCTCTACTCATATGGAAGCGGAAATATGGTGTTTTGTTACTTTGGTCTCTTTACATATACTTTGCGATTTTTGGGTAAATGTGCATTAAAACCAAAGAACACGACTTTGAAACAAGCTAAATCCAAGATTGTCCTTTCTGTGTTTTGCCTTGTTGAGAATTATGACAGTTCGCTTTGCTATTTGTGGCTGAATGAACAACAACAGTGCAATGCAAGATTATTCGTCCTCTTTCTACTGAGGTCGAACCAATACACCTATGCTTGATTTGGGCTCATAACAAACATTTCAATGCGATTTTTGGTTGAATGTGCATTCTAACCCCTAAAACACCAATTTGAAATAAGCCCCATAAGTGCGTTATCATCTTATTCCTATGTAGATGGAAGCCAAAATACCTTTTTGCTTTGGTTGTGGTGATTCTGGTGCACACCCAAAAAATACCACTCGAATTGAAATAAGCCCAATCGAAGCATATTCGTCTTCCTATTACGCAGATGTAAGCCGAAATATGGTGTTTTGTTATTTTGGTCTCTTTACATACTGTCAGGGGTTCAGGAGCAGAGACGCAGAGAAGGGAGGAGACAGAGAGCGAGGGGGAGGAATACGAAGGAAGGATGAGTGGGGATGACGACCCGAGATCACCGAGCCTGTCTAGCGAGTCCGAGGATTCCCAGAAGGGAGCGCCAGCAGCCAGAGCAAGGGGGGAGAGCAGGGGGACACCCCAGGAAGAAGGGTCCAGAGAGGGATCAGAAAGCAGCAGTTGGAGATCGGGACCCACGTTCCCAGCCGGGAGCAGCGGGGAGAAAGGGGACCAGATATCGGGCTCCGGAGACTTTCAGAAGGAGGGAGGGCATGAGTCAGGAGTAGTCACGCCCACCTCGGGGAGCGAGGAAACGATCAAGAGGAAAGTGGAGAGTTGGGCGCGCGCGCCAAGTTCAAATGTAACGGAAGCTGGCGCAGTCAGCAGCCCAGAGAGTGAACCGGGTCCCAAAGCCCGCCGCAAGGAGGCGGAAGGGTCAGGGGGGTCCGCGTCAGAAGAGAGTAGGAAGGGAGAGACCCAGGGGGGCAGGAGGACCCAGAGACGGAAGGAAAGGCGCAGGAGGTGGAGCAAGGCTAGGGTATTAAGCTGGTGCGCTAGAGGCGGAGACTCAGACGGGTCTTCGTCGTTCTGACCTAGAAGAAGTAGGGCTGCACGTTGCAGTTTGGAAATGGAACCTGTAATCCAATAAAGACTCTTTGAAACTGAACGCTGGCTGACTTGGTCCTATGTGAGCTGGGACTGGGCGGCAGCCCTGACAGTAAGACCCGTCTCTCAAGCTTCTGACACCTGATACCTCGCAGCGGAGACAGAAGCAGCTGGAGGAGGGGATCGGTGTGTGGGAGCAAGCTCACGACGGTTGGCAAAGATGACGGAAGCAGAGAAAGTTTCAGCGCTGCAACAGGCAGTTACCCAATTGAATGCGGAGGTACTGGCATCCAAGAAAAGGGAGGAGGATGCGGCAGCCGCCTACCGAGATCTCCACGCCAGGTTTGAAGCATGGGTTAAGCATGGGCAGCCAGGACCCAGACCGGAGGGGGTTGGGTTGGCACGGAGAGCAGGAGGGCTGGTGGCTCACTTCGATGGGAATTTACAACAGTACCCCAACTTTCGAGCAGATGTGATGTGCACACTGCAACTGCTGGCAAAAGACTTTAGAGATGAGCAAGAGAAAGTGGGGTTTATACTGTCCCATTTGCATGGGGATGCGAAAGCGTGGCTGCGCAATTTGTGGAGGGATAAAGATCCGGCGCTTCAGAGTGCAGATGCCTTTATCAAAGCGATGGATGCATGTTTTTTGTCTACCATTGATGTGGATCTTGCCCGACGGGAGATTCATGGACTGAAACAAGGGAGGGCGAGCGTCCGGCAGTACCACGCCCGCTTTTTTGCGCTGGTCAGTGCATTGGAATGGGACCGGGACTCGCCCCCAGTCAGGGACCTGTTCTGGGAGGGTCTCAGCTCTGCTGTGAAGGATGAAATTGCGAGGGGGGAGAGGCCCCGAAGCACGCAGGAGGTGGTCCAAAGGGCGCTGACTGTGGGGGTGAGGCTGGAAGAACGTCCATGGTGCAGAGATGAAGGACGTGGAGGGCGCGAAGCAGCGAGAAGTTTCTCTTTCGTTCCAAGGGAAGCAGCGCGGGCGCAATCCACACCTCCGCCAGGAGGGGGAGTGGAACCTATGGAAGTGGGAGGCGCCAGGGCTCAGTCAGCTAGCAGAGCCTCTGCACCGACAGCAGTCAAGACTAAACCTCCTAGAGGGACCAGGAAGTGTTACATATGCGAGAGCCCTCAACACTTGGCGAAAGAGTGTCCCCAGAGGAGCTCCAAGCACACTGCAGCCTCCGCAACAGTGAAAGTGGCCACGCAATGCAGCGAAGCTCAGCAGGGAAACGACGATGTCTGGCTGGAGACAGAGGCACTGGGGCCCAGCCAGACGCATCAGTGAAGCAGTCCCCAGCGATATTGCAACCCACGGACCCCCTCCCACCCAAACCAGTAGTGCAACTCACAGCGTCTCTCCAGCTACCCAATGGAGTCACCATCGAAGTGCCGCTTTCTGTGGATTCTGGAAGCAACGCAGACTTTATAGCACAGGATTTTGTGGAGCAGCACGCTATAAAGCTGCTGCCTGCCACTCTGCCCCTGCAAGTCGTCACAGTGGATGGCAGAGAGTTGCTAGGGGGGCAGGTGGTGAAGCAGACGCCACCAATGGTGATGCAACTTGGTAACCACAGGGAAGTCATCAGTTTTAATGTCACCCGACTGTCGGACACGCCCATTGTGTTGGGCATGAGTTGGCTGGACAGGCACAGTCCAACGCTGGCTTGGTACCAGAGACAGCTGATCTTCGGCTCCTCTTACTGCGCAGAACACTGCATCCTGCCCAGGCAGGAGGGGGAGGAGGAGGACTCACAACTGCAGTTGGGAACGTTGCAAGCAGTTCCCCACAAATACGCGGACTTTCTGGAGGTTTTCTGCGAGAAAGAGGCAGACAAGCTACCACCGCACAGGCAATATGACTGCAAGATTGACCTCCTGCCAGGGGCGACGCTGCCGAAGGGGAAGCTATATTCCATGTCTGAGGACGAACTACAGGAACTCAAACAGTTCATCGATCACAATTTGCAGCGCGGTTTCATCCGGGAGTCCAGCGCAGTAGGGGGCAGTCCTGTTTTCTTCGTGAAGAAAAAGGACACGCCCCAAAAAAGATTGGTCGTGGATTACCGCCTCTTAAACAGAATGACCAAGCCCTCCGATTTCCCTATGCCCAGGATTGACGACCTGCTGGCGACGGTGCGCAAGGGACGCGTGTTCACCAAGTTGGACCTGCGAGGAGCGTACAATCTCATCCGCATGAGGGAGGGCGATGAGTGGAAGACAGCCATGTTCACGCCTCTGGGCACCTACGAATACAGAGTGATGCCGTTTGGTTTGCAAAACGGTTCTCACTGTTTTCAAGCTTTTATGCATCACGTGTTGGCGGGACTCCTCTACAAGAAGTGCGTCTGCTTTCTGGATGACATCCTGATATTCTCTGACTCGCAGCAAGCACACGACCAGGACGTTCGGGAGGTGCTGAAGAGGCTGCAGCAGCATAGACTGTACGCCAAACTGGAGAAGTGCCAGTTCGACACGACGGAGGTGGATTTCTTGGGTTACAAGCTGTCGGACAAGGGGCTAGCCATGGACAGCGCCAAGGTTCGTGCGGTGTTGTATTGGAAGAGCCCGCGCAACCGGAAAGAGGTCCAGAGGTTTGTCGGATTCGCCAATTTCTATCGCAAGTTTATCAAGGGGTTCGCGATGCAGACGGCAGCTATTACGGACACGCTAAGCTCCAAGAAAAAGAAATTCATCTGGACGGAGCAGGCGGAGCGGTCCTTTCAGACACTCAAGCGTCTCTTCGCGTCGGAAGAGCAACTGCTGCATATCGACCCCAGCAGACCGCTGAGGGTGGAGACAGACGCGTCCGATAGAGCAGTGGGAGCGGTACTGCTGCAGAAGGACCCGCAGGGGGTCTGGAGGCCGGGGGCGTTCTACTCCAGAAAGCTCAGCAAGTCGGAGCAGAACTACACCATCTGGGATAGGGAGCTGCTTGCCATTCATGCAGCTTTCAAGGCGTGGAGGCACTTCCTGATCGGCGCCAAGCACACGGTGCAGGTCTGCACGGACCACAAGAATCTGGAGCACTGGCGCACGGCTCGGTTCCTGAACCAGAGGCAGATCCGTTGGGCGGAGTTCTTTGCTGACTTCAATTTCCGAATTGAGTACGTCCCGGGCGACACCAACATCATGGCGGATGCCCTGTCCCGAAAACCGCAGTACCTCGAAGAGGCGACGCCAGCGGCGGCCATGCACATCTTCGCGCCAACAGCGTGGGCGTGCGCTTCAGCCACAGTAGACCTGGATGCGGTGCGACGGGCGTTGACGGACGACTCATTCGCGCAGGCGAAGATGGCAGAGGTGCACAAGGGCACGGCGAAGGGCGACGAGTTCCAGATACGAGACGGCTTGCTCTTACGTAAAGGGGCCGTCTACGTGCCGGGAGACGAACTTCGCGCCCGGGTACTGCAGCAGCTGCACGACGCACCCACGGCCGGGCACTTTGGCACAGAAAAAACGGTGGAATTGGTCGCAAGAGACTTTTGGTGGCCCAGACTGAGGGGGGAAGTCGCGGACTACGTCGCGAGGTGCGACACCTGCCAGAGGGCCAAGCCGGTGCACAAACCACCGGCGGGACTGCTGGAACCGCTGCAAACGCCGTTTGAACCATGGGAGAGAGTGGCCCTGGACTTTGTCACGGATCTCCCCAGCTCGAGAGGCAAGACAGCTGTACTAGTGGTGGTGGACTTGTTCACCAAGATGGCACATTTCATACCGTGTGCGAAGGTGGCCACGGCAGAACAAACAGCCAAATTGTTCATAGATCACGTGTTCAAAGTGCACGGGCTGCCGCGGTCTATACTGTCCGACCGCGGACGCCAGTTCATTTCGAATTTCTGGCAAAAGCTGATGGGCTTCCTGAACGTCAAGATCAACCTGACATCGGCAAGGCACCCGCAGACCAACGGGCAAGCGGAGAGGGTCAATGCCATCATGCAGCAGTACCTGAGATGCTATGCCAATCAACAGCCTGCGACGTGGGTGGATTACCTGCCGCTCGCCGAATTCGCCTACAACAACACGAAACACGTATCCACAGGGGTGACGCCGTTCTTCGCCAACAATGGGAGGAATCCCAGAACCTTCCCGGGACTGGACAGAGTGGGGGAAGGGGAACCACAGACGGCGGACGCTTTCGCATCTGAGTTGCAAGAGGTCCACGATCAACTCAGACGGCAGCTGGAGCTGGCGAAGCACGCATACAAGATCCAAGCTGACAAGCACAGGCGAGTTGGCGAGGAGATCCGAGTGGGAGACTGGGTCTGGTTGGCAGCCCACGCGGTGCCGACCCGATCGTTAGCCAAGAGGAAGCTAGGGCACAAGCAACTCGGTCCATACCGAGTCGAAGCGCAGATCAACCCGGTGGCTTTCCGGCTGGTGCTACCAGAGGGTTCCAGGATGCATCCGGTGTTCCACAGGTCGGTGCTCACTCCCTACAGGGCACCGCACAGGTTCCAGGAACCAGGAACGGCACCGAGTCAGTCTCCGGAGCGGACGGAGGTGGGGAGATTGCCACAGCAGGACCCCATCAACGAAGTCACGGAGATTTTGGACTCCAGATGGGGGGAAGACGGAGTAGAATATCTACTAGCAAGGGAGGGCACCCGGGCCAGTACTAATAGCTGGGTGCCGGACTACACCTTGGAGGAACCCCTGCTCAAGGATGAGTTTCATGCCCTTTTCCCACACAGACCTATGCCAGCGGGCTTCTTCGACGACTGGTTGTTCACGCCCACGCTTTCCTCCAGCACGTTCCATGGCTTCGACTCGGAAGGGGAACCCGCACCGCGCACACGTTCCCCAGAGGGGTCACCGGAGGGTTCGGCGTCCGACAACTCGTATTGGTGGGACGATCGGCCAGAGGAGCAGTGGCGCCGGAAGTGGCAGGAGACACCAGGTCCAGCGACAGACGCAGAGACGGACATGGACGTTTGCGGGGAGGACCTTGGTTTCGAGCACGGCGGCACCGAAATGGAGGCGGAGGAGACCACCGTTGACGAACGCGGGGAGGAAGACTCGGAGGTCTTCAGTTGGCGGCCAGCAACGGGGAGCGAACTGTATCCGACATTCACTCCCGTGATGACGGAGCACCCACCAACCACCCTTGAAAGCGGGGAGGGGGGAAGGGGGGGCTTCGAGGGGGGATGGATGTCAGGGGTTCAGGAGCAGAGACGCAGAGAAGGGAGGAGACAGAGAGCGAGGGGGAGGAATACGAAGGAAGGATGAGTGGGGATGACGACCCGAGATCACCGAGCCTGTCTAGCGAGTCCGAGGATTCCCAGAAGGGAGCGCCAGCAGCCAGAGCAAGGGGGGAGAGCAGGGGGACACCCCAGGAAGAAGGGTCCAGAGAGGGATCAGAAAGCAGCAGTTGGAGATCGGGACCCACGTTCCCAGCCGGGAGCAGCGGGGAGAAAGGGGACCAGATATCGGGCTCCGGAGACTTTCAGAAGGAGGGAGGGCATGAGTCAGGAGTAGTCACGCCCACCTCGGGGAGCGAGGAAACGATCAAGAGGAAAGTGGAGAGTTGGGCGCGCGCGCCAAGTTCAAATGTAACGGAAGCTGGCGCAGTCAGCAGCCCAGAGAGTGAACCGGGTCCCAAAGCCCGCCGCAAGGAGGCGGAAGGGTCAGGGGGGTCCGCGTCAGAAGAGAGTAGGAAGGGAGAGACCCAGGGGGGCAGGAGGACCCAGAGACGGAAGGAAAGGCGCAGGAGGTGGAGCAAGGCTAGGGTATTAAGCTGGTGCGCTAGAGGCGGAGACTCAGACGGGTCTTCGTCGTTCTGACCTAGAAGAAGTAGGGCTGCACGTTGCAGTTTGGAAATGGAACCTGTAATCCAATAAAGACTCTTTGAAACTGAACGCTGGCTGACTTGGTCCTATGTGAGCTGGGACTGGGCGGCAGCCCAACTCTCCACTTTCCTCTTGATCGTTTCCTCGCTCCCCGAAAGTCTCCGGAGCCCGATATCTGGTCCCCTGCTGCTTTCTGATCCCTCTCTGGACCCTTCTTCCTGGGGTGTCCCCCTGCTCTCCCCCCTTGCTTTGGCTGCTGGCGCTCCCTTCTGGGAATCCTCGGACTCGCTAGACAGGCTCGGTGATCTCGGGTCGTCATCCCCACTCATCCTTCCTTCGTATTCCTCCCCCTCGCTCTCTGTCTCCTCCCTTCTCTGCGTCTCTGCTCCTGAACCCCTGACACATACACTTTGCGATTTCTGGGTAAATGTGCATTAACACCAAAGAACACGACTTTGAAATAAGCGAAATCCAAGATTGTTTTTTCTGTGTAGATGGAACCCAAAACAACTTGTTTTGCTTTGTTGAGAATTATGACAGTTCGCTTTGCTATTTGTGGGTGAATGAACAACAGTGCAATGCAAGCTTATTCGTCCTCTTTCTATTGACGTCGAACCAATACACCTATGCTTGATTTGAGATGATAACAAACATTTCAATCTGCGGTTTTTGGTTGAATGTGCATTCTAACCCCTAAAACACCAATTTGAAATAAGCCCCATGTGCGTTATCATCTTATTCCTATGTAGATGGAAGCCAAAATACCTTTTTGCTTTGGTTGTGGTGATTCTGGTGCACACCCAAAAAATACCACGCGAATTGAAATAAGCCCAATCGAAGCATATTCGTCTTCCTATTACGCATATGTAAGCCGAAATATGGTGTTTTGTTATTTTGGTCTCTTTACATACTGTCAGAGCTGCTTGAAGATCCTAGCTCACAGAGGATCACGCTAGCCAGCGATCATTAAGTAAAAGTCTTTATTGAATTACAGTTTCCATTCTCACGCTGCTGCGCGCAACTCTACGTCTAGTAGCTAGATCGGCGAAGCTCCGTCTGAGTCTCCGCCCCGTGTGCACCAACTTAATATCCTAGCCTTGCTCCACCTTTTCCGCCTGACTGTCCTCCTCTGGGTCCCTCTACCCCCCGGGGCTTCTTCCTTCCGGGATTCTTCTGACGCTGACCCGGACCCTCCTGCCTCCTTGCGCCGGGCTTTAGGACCTGGTTCCCTTTCGGGGCTGCTTACTGCGCCGCCTTCCTCTGCATTTGAACTTGGCGCGCGCGCCCAACCTTCCACTTTCCTCTTAACCGTTTCTTCGCTCCCCGATGGAGGTGTGGCCACTCCTGACTCATGCCCTCCCTCCTGTGGTGAGCTGCCAGCGCTTCCCCCCTGGCTCCTTTCCTCCTCCCTGCTTCCTGGCGGTGACGCTGGTCCCGATTTCCAGCTGCTCCCCCCTGAGTCCCCTCTGGCTCTATCTTCCTGGGGTGCCCCCCTAGACTCCCCCCTTGCCCTGGCCACTGGTGCTCCTTTCTGTGAATCCTCTGATTCACTGGAAAGACTAGGAGATCTCGGGTCGTCGTCATCACTCATCTTTTCTTCTGCCTCCTCCCCTTCGCTCTCTGTTTCCTCCCTTGCCCGTGCCTCTGCTCCTAAACCCCTGACATCCATCCCCCCCTCGAAGCCCCCCATTCCCCCCTCCCCTCCTTCCGGTGCTGGAGCTGGAGGCTGCTGTTGCAAAGGGACGAACGTCGGATATCGGTCGCTTCCCGTGGCGCGTCTCCATCTGAAGTCTCGCGGGTCTTCCTCCCTGCTCTCGTCGACAACGGTCACCTCCGCTTCCATCTCTGTGCCGCCGTGCTCGAAACCAGGGTCGTCCCCGAAAACGTCCATGTCCGTCTCTCCCTCACTTCCTCCTGGCGGTGTTGCTCGTCCTGGGCCTTCCAGCCACCGTCTGCGGAACTGCTCCTCTGGTCTATCGTCCCACCAATACGAGGGTTCTGATGCAGATCCCGAGGGTGACCCCTCTGGGGAACGGACGTCTTGTGTCGGGTCCTCGTCCGAGTCGAACCCCCGGAAAGTGCTGGCCGAAAGCGTGGGCGTGAAAAGCCAGTCGTCGAAAAAGTCTGCTGCCATAGGTCTATGGGGGAAGAGGGCATGAAACTCGTCTTTGAGGAGAGGTTCGTCCAAGGCGTAGCCCGGCACCCAGCTGTTCGCACTGGCCGGGGTGCCCTCCTTGGCGAGAAAGTATTCTACCCCCTCTTCCCCCCATCTGGAGTCCAAAATCTCCGTGACTTCGTTGATGCGCTCCTTCTGTGCCACTCCCGCGTGCCCTGTTCTGTCTCTGACCGGACTCGGCGCCGTTCCGGGTTCCTGGAACCTGTGCGGTGCCCTGTAGGGAGTGAGCACCGATCTGTGGAATACCGGATGCATTCTGGAACCCTCCGGAAGTGCCAGTCTGAAAGCTACCGGGTTGACCTGCTCTTCGACTTGGTAGGGCCCCAGTTGTTTATGCCCTAGTTTCTTCTTGGCCAACGACCTGGCCGGCACTGCGTGGGCTGCTAACCAGACCCAGTCTCCCACGCGGAGCTCTTCGCCAACCCTTCTGTGTTTGTCCGCTTGTACCTTGTATGCGTGCTTGGCCAGCTCCAGGTGGCGCCTCAGCTGATCGTGGACTTCCTGCAGCTCCGACGCGAACGCATCTGCTGTCTGCGGCTCCCCCTCCCCCATTCTTTCCAGTCCCGGGAAGGTTCTGGGGTGCCTCCCGTTGTTGGCGAAGAACGGCGTGACCCCCGTGGACACGTGCTTCGTGTTGTTGTAGGCGAACTCGGCAAGCGGCAGGTAATCCACCCACGTCGCAGGCTGTTGATTTGCATAACATCTCAGGTACTGCTGCATGATGGCATTGACCCGCTCCGCTTGCCCGTTGGTCTGCGGGTGTCTCGCCGACGCCAGGTTGATCTTGACGTTCAGCACAAAAGGAAGAGCCGAAGATCAGCTGCCTCTGGTACCAAGCCAGCGTTGGGCTGTGCTTGTCCAGCCAACTCATTCCCAATACAATGGGCGTATCCGATAGTTGAGTGACATTGAAGCTGATGATTTCTTTGTGATTTCCAAGTCGCATCGCCATGGGCGGCGTCTGCTTCACCACTTGCCCCCCTAGCAACTCCCTGCCATCCACCGTGACAACCTGCAGGGGCAGTGTGGCCGGCAGCAACTGTATAGCGTGCTTGTCGACAAAGTCCTGCCCTATAAAGTCCGCGTTGCTGCCCGAGTCAACTGTGATGGGCACGTCAGTGGTGATTCCATTGGGCAGCTGGAGAGATGCGGTGAGCCTCACCACTGGTTTGGGCGGGAGGGGGTTCACGGGCTGTAAAACCTCTGGGGACTGCGTCACTAACACGTCTGGCTGGGCCCCAGGGCCTCTTCCTCCAGACTGCGTCGTTTCCCTGCTGTGGTCCCCCTTGCTGCGTTGCTGCAGTCACCATTGCCGAGGCTGCAGTAAGCTTGTGGAGCCTCTGGGGACACTCTTTTGCCATATGCCCTGGCTCCTCACAGACGTAACACTTCCTGTTCCCTCTAGGAGGCTTCGCTTTCACTGCTGCCGGTGCTAGGGCTCTGGTTGCTGACTGAGCCCTTGCACCTCCAACCTCCATAGGTTCGGCTCCTCCTCCTGGCGGAGGCGTGGATTGCGCCCGCGCTGCTTCTCTGGGAAGGAAGGAGGGGCCCCTGGCTGGTTCGCGCCCTCCACGCCCTTCGTCCCTGCTCCACGGACGTCCTTCCAGCCTCACCCCCACTGCCAGTGCCCTCTGAACGACCTCCTGGGTGGTTCGGGGTCTCTCCCCCCTCGCGATCTCATCTTTAATCGAGTTGTGCAGCCCCTCCCAAAAGAGGTCTCTTACAGGAGCCGAATCTCTGTCCCATTCCAGGGCACTGACCAAGGCGAAAAAGCGGGCATGGTACTGCCTCACGCTGGCCCTCCCTTGTCTCAGCCCATGCACCTCCTTCCGTGCAAGATCCACGTCAATACTTGATAAAAAACACCCATCCATCGCTTTAATAAAGGCATCTGCATTCTGGAGCGCCGGATCCTTATCTCTCCATAAATTGCGTAGCCATGCTCTAGCATCCCCATGCAAATGGGACATGATGAATCCCACTCTCTCTTGCTCATCTCTAAAGTCTTTATGCAGCAGTTGCAGTGCGCACAGTACGTCGGCTCTAAAGTTGGGATACTGTTGCAGGTTCCCATCGAAGTGAGAGACCAGCCCGCCTGTCCGTCTCGCCAACCCAATTCCCTCCTGCCGGGGTGTCTGCTTTGTCAGCACGTCTAACCTGACCTGGAGATCCCTGCAGGCGGCAGCTGCCTCCTCCTCTCTCTTCCTGGATGCGAGAGCCTCGGCATTCAGTTGTGCCACTGCTTTTCTGAGTTCCTCTATCTGCTGCTCAGCCGTCATGTCGTCTGCCGTTCGTGAGCTCGCTAGTAGGCACCTGTTTCTCTCCCCTCCTCGAGGCTGTAGATGCCCACAATCGTGAGACGGAGCTTACTGTCAGAGCTGCTTGAAGATCCTAGCTCACAGAGGATCACGCTAGCCAGCGATCATTAAGTAAAAGTCTTTATTGAATTACAGTTTCCATTCTCACGCTGCTGCGCGCAACTCTACGTCTAGTAGCTAGATCGGCGAAGCTCCGTCTGAGTCTCCGCCCCGTGTGCACCAACTTAATATCCTAGCCTTGCTCCACCTTTTCCGCCTGACTGTCCTCCTCTGGGTCCCTCTACCCCCCGGGGCTTCTTCCTTCCGGGATTCTTCTGACGCTGACCCGGACCCTCCTGCCTCCTTGCGCCGGGCTTTAGGACCTGGTTCCATTCGGGACTGCTTACTGCGCCGCCTTCCTCTGCATTTGAACTTGGCGCGCGCGCCCAACCTTCCACTTTCCTCTTAAACGTTTCTTCGCTCCCCGATGGAGGTGTATGTATGCGGAAATATGGTGTATTGTTATTTTGGTCTCATTTCATACACTTTGCGATTTCTGGGTAAATGTGCATTAACACCAAAGAACACTACTTTAACATATGCGAAATCCAAGATTGTCCTTTCTGTGTAGATTGAACCCAAAACAACTTGTTTTGCTTTGTTGAGAATTATGACAGTTCGCTTTGCTATTTGTGGGTGAATGAACAACAGTGCAATGCAAGCTTATTCGTCCTCTTTCTATTGACGTCGAACCAATACACCTATGCTTGATTTGAGATGATAACAAACATTTCAATCTGTGGTTTTTGGTTGAATGTGCATTCTAACCCCTAAAACACCAATTTGAAATAAGCCCCATGTGCGTTATCATCTTATTCCTATGTAGATGGAAGCCAAAATACCTTTTTGCTTTGGTTGTGGTGATTCTGGTGCACACCCAAAAAATACCACGCGAATTGAAATAAGCCCAATCGAAGCATATTCGTTTTCTCTCTACTCATATGGAAGCGGAAATATGGTGTTTTGTTACTTTGGTCTCTTTACATATACTTTGCGATTTTTGGGTAAATGTGCATTAAAACCAAAGAACACGACTTTGAAACAAGCTAAATCCAAGATTGTCCTTTCTGTGTTTTGCCTTGTTGAGAATTTTGACAGTTCGCTTTGCTATTTGTGGCTGAATGAACAACAACAGTGCAATGCAAGATTATTCGTCCTCTTTCTACTGAGGTCGAACCAATACACCTATGCTTGATTTGGGCTCATAACAAACATTTCAATGCGATTTTTGGTTGAATGTGTATTCTAACCCCTAAAACACCAATTTGAAATAAGCCCCATAAGTGCGTTGTCATCTTATTCCTATGTAGATGGAAGCCAAAATACCTTTTTGCTTTGGTTGTGGTGATTCTGGTGCACACCCAAAAAATCCACTCGAATTGAAATAAGCCCAATCGAAGCATATTCCTCTTCCTATTACGCAGATGTAAGCCGAAATATGGTGTTTTGTTATTTTGGTCTCTTTACATACACTTTGCGATTTCTGGGTAAATGTGCATTAACACCAAAGAACACGACTTTGAAATAAGCGAAATCCAAGATTGTTTTTTCTGTGTAGATGGAACCCAAAACAACTTGTTTTGCTTTGTTGAGAATTATGACAGTTCGCTTTGCTATTTGTGGGTGAATGAACAACAGTGCAATGCAAGCTTATTCGTCCTCTTTCTATTGACGTCGAACCAATACACCTATGCTTGATTTGAGATGATAACAAACATTTCAATCTGCGGTTTTTGGTTGAATGTGCATTCTAACCCCTAAAACACCAATTTGAAATAAGCCCCATGTGCGTTATCATCTTATTCCTATGTAGATGGAAGCCAAAATACCTTTTTGCTTTGGTTGTGGTGATTCTGGTGCACACCCAAAAAATACCACGCGAATTGAAATAAGCCCAATCGAAGCATATTCGTCTTCCTATTACGCATATGTAAGCCGAAATATGGTGTTTTGTTATTTTGGTCTCTTTACATACACTTTGCGATTTCTGGGTAAATGTGCATTAACACCAAAGAACACGACTTTGAAATAGGCGAAATCCAAGATTGTTCTTTCTGTGTAGATGGAACCCAAAACAACTTGTTTTGCTTTGTTGCTAAATCCAAGATTTTCCTTTCTGTGTTTTGCCTTGTTGAGAATTATGACAGTTCGCTTTGCTATTTGTGGCTGAATGAACAACAACAGTGCAATGCAAGATTATTCGTCCTCTTTCTACTGAGGTCGAACCAATACACCTATGCTTGATTTGGGCTCATAACAAACATTTCAATGCGATTTTTGGTTGAATGTGCATTCTAACCCCTAAAACACCAATTTGAAATAAGCCCCATAAGTGCGTTATCATCTTATTCCTATGTAGATGGAAGCCAAAATACCGTTTTGCTTTGGTTGTGGTGATTCTGGTGCACACCCAAAAAATACCACTCGAATTGAAATAAGCCCAATCGAAGCATATTCGTCTTCCTATTACGCATATGTAAGCCGAAATATGGTGTTTTGTTATTTTGGTCTCTTTACATACACTTTGCGATTTCTGGGTAAATGTGCATTAACACCAAAGAACACGACTTTGAAATAAGCGAAATCCAAGATTGTTTTTTCTGTGTAGATGGAACCCAAAACAACTTGTTTTGCTTTGTTGAGAATTATGACAGTTCGCTTTGCTATTTGTGGGTGAATGAACAACAGTGCAATGCAAGGTTATTCGTCCTCTTTCTATTGACGTCGAACCAATACACCTATGCTTGATTTGAGATGATAACAAACATTTCAATCTGCGGTTTTTGGTTGAATGTGCATTCTAACCCCTAAAACACCAATTTGAAATAAGCCCCATGTGCGTTATCATCTTATTCCTATGTACATGGAAGCCAAAATACCTTTTTGCTTTGGTTGTGGTGATTCTGGTGCACACCCAAAAAATACCACGCGAATTGAAATAAGCCCAATCGAAGCATATTCGTCTTCCTATTACGCATATGTAAGCCGAAATATGGTGTTTTGTTATTTTGGTCTCTTTACATACACTTTGCGATTTCTGGGTAAATGTGCATTAACACCAAAGAACACGACTTTGAAATAGGCGAAATCCAAGATTGTTCTTTCTGTGTAGATGGAACCCAAAACAACTTGTTTTGCTTTGTTGAGAATTATGACAGTTCGCTTTGCTATTTGTGGGTGAATGAACAACAGTGCAATGCAAGCTTATTCGTCCTCTTTCTATTGACGTCGAACCAATACACCTATGCTTGATTTGAGATGATAACAAACATTTCAATCTGCGATTTTTGGTTGAATGTGCATTCTAACCCCTAAAACACCAATTTGAAATAAGCCCCATAAGTGCGTTATCATCTTTTTCCTATGTAGATGGAAGTCAAAATACCCTTTTGCTTTGGTTGTGGTGATTCTGGTGCACACCCAAAAAATACGACGCGAATTGAAATAAGCCCAATCGAAGCATATTCGTCTTCTTTCTACGCATATGGAAGCGGAAACATGGTGTTTTGTTATTTTGGTCTCATTTCATACACTTTGCGATTTCTGGGTAAATGTGCATTAACACCAAAGAACACGACTTTGAAATAGGCGAAATCCAAGATTGTTCTTTCTGTGTAGATGGAACCCAAAACAACTTGTTTTGCTTTGTTGAGAATTATGACAGTTCGCTTTGCTATTTGTGGGTGAATGAACAACAGTGCAATGCAAGCTTATTCGTCCTCTTTCTATTGACGTCGAACCAATACACCTATGCTTGATTTGAGATGATAACAAACATTTCAATCTGCGATTTTTGGTTGAATGTGCATTCTAACCCCTAAAACACCAATTTGAAATAAGCCCCATGTGCGTTATCATCTTATTCCTATGTAGATGGAAGCCAAAATACCTTTTTGCTTTGGTTGTGGTGATTCTGGTGCACACCCAAAAAATACCACGCGAATTGAAATAAGCCCAATCGAAGCATATTCGTTTTCTCTCTACTCATATGGAAGCGGAAATATGGTGTTTTGTTACTTTGGTCTCTTTACATATACTTTGCGATTTTAGCGTAAATGTGCATTAAAACCAAAGAACACGACTTTGAAACAAGCTAAATCCAAGATTGTCCTTTCTGTGTTTTGCCTTGTTGAGAATTTTGACAGTTCGCTTTGCTATTTGTGGCTGAATGAACAACAACAGTGCAATGCAAGATTATTCGTCCTCTTTCTACTGAGGTCGAACCAATACACCTATGCTTGATTTGGGCTCATAACAAACATTTCAATGCGATTTTTGGTTGAATGTGTATTCTAACCCCTAAAACACCAATTTGAAATAAGCCCCATAAGTGCGTTGTCATCTTATTCCTATGTAGATGGAAGCCAAAATACCTTTTTGCTTTGGTTGTGGTGATTCTGGTGCACACCCAAAAAATCCACTCGAATTGAAATAAGCCCAATCGAAGCATATTCCTCTTCCTATTACGCAGATGTAAGCCGAAATATGGTGTTTTGTTATTTTGGTCTCTTTACATACACTTTGCGATTTCTGGGTAAATGTGCATTAACACCAAAGAACACGACTTTGAAATAAGCGAAATCCAAGATTGTTTTTTCTGTGTAGATGGAACCCAAAACAACTTGTTTTGCTTTGTTGAGAATTATGACAGTTCGCTTTGCTATTTGTGGGTGAATGAACAACAGTGCAATGCAAGCTTATTCGTCCTCTTTCTATTGACGTCGAACCAATACACCTATGCGTGATTTGAGATGATAACAAACATTTCAATCTGCGGTTTTTGGTTGAATGTGCATTCTAACCCCTAAAACACCAATTTGAAATAAGCCCCATGTGCGTTATCATCTTATTCCTATGTAGATGGAAGCCAAAATACCTTTTTGCTTTGGTTGTGGTGATTCTGGTGCACACCCAAAAAATACCACGCGAATTGAAATAAGCCCAATCGAAGCATATTCGTCTTCCTATTACGCATATGTAAGCCGAAATATGGTGTTTTGTTATTTTGGTCTCTTTACATACACTTTGCGATTTCTGGGTAAATGTGCATTAACACCAAAGAACACGACTTTGAAATAGGCGAAATCCAAGATTGTTCTTTCTGTGTAGATGGAACCCAAAACAACTTGTTTTGCTTTGTTGCTAAATCCAAGATTTTCCTTTCTGTGTTTTGCCTTGTTGAGAATTATGACAGTTCGCTTTGCTATTTGTGGCTGAATGAACAACAACAGTGCAATGCAAGATTATTCGTCCTCTTTCTACTGAGGTCGAACCAATACACCTATGCTTGATTTGGGCTCATAACAAACATTTCAATGCGATTTTTGGTTGAATGTGCATTCTAACCCCTAAAACACCAATTTGAAATAAGCCCCATAAGTGCGTTATCATCTTATTCCTATGTAGATGGAAGCCAAAATACCTTTTTGCTTTGGTTGTGGTGATTCTGGTGCACACCCAAAAAATACCACTCGAATTGAAATAAGCCCAATCGAAGCATATTCGTCTTCCTATTACGCATATGTAAGCCGAAATATGGTGTTTTGTTATTTTGGTCTCTTTACATACACTTTGCGATTTCTGGGTAAATGTGCATTAACACCAAAGAACACGACTTTGAAATAAGCGAAATCCAAGATTGTTTTTTCTGTGTAGATGGAACCCAAAACAACTTGTTTTGCTTTGTTGAGAATTATGACAGTTCGCTTTGCTATTTGTGGGTGAATGAACAACAGTGCAATGCAAGGTTATTCGTCCTCTTTCTATTGACGTCGAACCAATACACCTATGCTTGATTTGAGATGATAACAAACATTTCAATCTGCGGTTTTTGGTTGAATGTGCATTCTAACCCCTAAAACACCAATTTGAAATAAGCCCCATGTGCGTTATCATCTTATTCCTATGTACATGGAAGCCAAAATACCTTTTTGCTTTGGTTGTGGTGATTCTGGTGCACACCCAAAAAATACCACGCGAATTGAAATAAGCCCAATCGAAGCATATTCGTCTTCTTTCTACGCATATGGAAGCGGAAACATGGTGTTTTGTTATTTTGGTCTCATTTCATTCACTTTGCGATTTCTGGGTAAATGTGCATTAACACCAAAGAACACGACTTTGAAATAGGCGAAATCCAAGATTGTTCTTTCTGTGTAGATGGAACCCAAAACAACTTGTTTTGCTTTGTTGAGAATTATGACAGTTCGCTTTGCTATTTGTGGGTGAATGAACAACAGTGCAATGCAAGCTTATTCGTCCTCTTTCTATTGACGTCGAACCAATACACCTATGCTTGATTTGAGATGATAACAAACATTTCAATCTGCGGTTTTTGGTTGAATGTGCATTCTAACCCCTAAAACACCAATTTGAAATAAGCCCCATGTGCGTTATCATCTTATTCCTATGTAGATGGAAGCCAAAATACCTTTTTGCTTTGGTTGTGGTGATTCTGGTGCACACCCAAAAAATACCACGCGAATTGAAATAAGCCCAATCGAAGCATATTCGTTTTCTCTCTACTCATATGGAAGCGGAAATATGGTGTTTTGTTACTTTGGTCTCTTTACATATACTTTGCGATTTTAGCGTAAATGTGCATTAAAACCAAAGAACACGACTTTGAAACAAGCTAAATCCAAGATTGTCCTTTCTGTGTTTTGCCTTGTTGAGAATTATGACAGTTCGCTTTGCTATTTGTGGCTGAATGAACAACAACAGTGCAATGCCAAGATTATTCGTCCTCTTTCTACTGAGGTCGAACCAATACACCTATGCTTGATTTGGGCTCATAACAAACATTTCAATGCGATTTTTGGTTGAATGTGCATTCTAACCCCTAAAACACCAATTTGAAATAAGCCCCATAAGTGCGTTATCATCTTATTCCTATGTAGATGGAAGCCAAAATACCGTTTTGCTTTGGTTGTGGTGATTCTGGTGCACACCCAAAAAATACCACTCGAATTGAAATAAGCCCAATCGAAGCATATTCGTCTTCCTATTACGCAGATGTAAGCCGAAATATGGTGTTTTGTTATTTTGGTCTCTTTACATACACTTTGCGATTTCTGGGTAAATGTGCATTAACACCAAAGAACACGACTTTGAAATAGGCGAAATCCAAGATTGTTCTTTCTGTGTAGATGGAACCCAAAACAACTTGTTTTGCTTTGTTGAGAATTATGACAGTTCGCTTTGCTATTTGTGGGTGAATGAACAACAGTGCAATGCAAGCTTATTCGTCCTCTTTCTATTGACGTCGAACCAATACACCTATGCTTGATTTGAGATGATAACAAACATTTCAATCTGCGGTTTTTGGTTGAATGTGCATTCTAACCCCTAAAACACCAATTTGAAATAAGCCCCATGTGCGTTATCATCTTATTCCTATGTAGATGGAAGCCAAAATACCTTTTTGCTTTGGTTGTGGTGATTCTGGTGCACACCCAAAAAATACCACGCGAATTGAAATAAGCCCAATCGAAGCATATTCGTTTTCTCTCTACTCATATGGAAGCGGAAATATGGTGTTTTGTTACTTTGGTCTCTTTACATATACTTTGCGATTTTAGCGTAAATGTGCATTAAAACCAAAGAACACGACTTTGAAACAAGCTAAATCCAAGATTGTCCTTTCTGTGTTTTGCCTTGTTGAGAATTATGACAGTTCGCTTTGCTATTTGTGGCTGAATGAACAACAACAGTGCAATGCCAAGATTATTCGTCCTCTTTCTACTGAGGTCGAACCAATACACCTATGCTTGATTTGGGCTCATAACAAACATTTCAATGCGATTTTTGGTTGAATGTGCATTCTAACCCCTAAAACACCAATTTGAAATAAGCCCCATAAGTGCGTTATCATCTTATTCCTATGTAGATGGAAGCCAAAATACCGTTTTGCTTTGGTTGTGGTGATTCTGGTGCACACCCAAAAAATACCACTCGAATTGAAATAAGCCCAATCGAAGCATATTCGTCTTCCTATTACGCAGATGTAAGCCGAAATATGGTGTTTTGTTATTTTGGTCTCTTTACATACACTTTGCGATTTCTGGGTAAATGTGCATTAACACCAAAGAACACGACTTTGAAATAGGCGAAATCCAAGATTGTTCTTTCTGTGTAGATGGAACCCAAAACAACTTGTTTTGCTTTGTTGAGAATTATGACAGTTCGCTTTGCTATTTGTGGGTGAATGAACAACAGTGCAATGCAAGCTTATTCGTCCTCTTTCTATTGACGTCGAACCAATACACCTATGCTTGATTTGAGATGATAACAAACATTTCAATCTGCGGTTTTTGGTTGAATGTGCATTCTAACCCCTAAAACACCAATTTGAAATAAGCCCCATGTGCGTTATCATCTTATTCCTATGTAGATGGAAGCCAAAATACCTTTTTGCTTTGGTTGTGGTGATTCTGGTGCACACCCAAAAAATACCACGCGAATTGAAATAAGCCCAATCGAAGCATATTCGTTTTCTCTCTACTCATATGGAAGCGGAAATATGGTGTTTTGTTACTTTGGTCTCTTTACATATACTTTGCGATTTTTGGGTAAATGTGCATTAAAACCAAAGAACACGACTTTGAAACAAGCTAAATCCAAGATTGTCCTTTCTGTGTTTTGCCTTGTTGAGAATTATGACAGTTCGCTTTGCTATTTGTGGCTGAATGAACAACAACAGTGCAATGCAAGATTATTCGTCCTCTTTCTACTGAGGTCGAACCAATACACCTATTGTCAGGGCTGCCGCCCAGTCCCAGCTCACATAGGACCAAGTCAGCCAGCGTTCAGTTTCAAAGAGTCTTTATTGGATTACAGGTTCCATTTCCAAACTGCAACGTGCAGCCCTACTTCTTCTAGGTCAGAACGACGAAGACCCGTCTGAGTCTCCGCCTCTAGCGCACCAGCTTAATACCCTAGCCTTGCTCCACCTCCTGCGCCTTTCCTTCCGTCTCTGGGTCCTCCTGCCCCCCTGGGTCTCTCCCTTCCTACTCTCTTCTGACGCGGACCCCCCTGACCCTTCCGCCTCCTTGCGGCGGGCTTTGGGACCCGGTTCACTCTCTGGGCTGCTGACTGCGCCAGCTTCCGTTACATTTGAACTTGGCGCGCGCGCCCAACTCTCCACTTTCCTCTTGATCGTTTCCTCGCTCCCCGAGGTGGGCGTGACTACTCCTGACTCATGCCCTCCCTCCTTCTGAAAGTCTCCGGAGCCCGATATCTGGTCCCCTTTCTCCCCGCTGCTCCCGGCTGGGAACGTGGGTCCCGATCTCCAACTGCTGCTTTCTGATCCCTCTCTGGACCCTTCTTCCTGGGGTGTCCCCCTGCTCTCCCCCCTTGCTCTGGCTGCTGGCGCTCCCTTCTGGGAATCCTCGGACTCGCTAGACAGGCTCGGTGATCTCGGGTCGTCATCCCCACTCATCCTTCCTTCGTATTCCTCCCCCTCGCTCTCTGTCTCCTCCCTTCTCTGCGTCTCTGCTCCTGAACCCCTGACATCCATCCCCCCCTCGAAGCCCCCCCTTCCCCCCTCCCCGCTTTCAAGGGTGGTTGGTGGGTGCTCCGTCATCACGGGAGTGAATGTCGGATACAGTTCGCTCCCCGTTGCTGGCCGCCAACTGAAGACCTCCGAGTCTTCCTCCCCGCGTTCGTCAACGGTGGTCTCCTCCGCCTCCATTTCGGTGCCGCCGTGCTCGAAACCAAGGTCCTCCCCGCAAACGTCCATGTCCGTCTCTGCGTCTGTCGCTGGACCTGGTGTCTCCTGCCACTTCCGGCGCCACTGCTCCTCTGGCCGATCGTCCCACCAATACGAGTTGTCGGACGCCGAACCCTCCGGTGACCCCTCTGGGGAACGTGTGCGCGGTGCGGGTTCCCCTTCCGAGTCGAAGCCATGGAACGTGCTGGAGGAAAGCGTGGGCGTGAACAACCAGTCATCGAAGAAGCCCGCTGGCATAGGTCTGTGTGGGAAAAGGGCATGAAACTCATCCTTGAGCAGGGGTTCCTCCAAGGTGTAGTCCGGCACCCAGCTATTAGTACTGGCCCGGGTGCCCTCCCTTGCTAGTAGATATTCTACTCCGTCTTCCCCCCATCTGGAGTCCAAAATCTCCGTGACTTCGTTGATGGGGTCCTGCTGTGGCAATCTCCCCACCTCCGTCCGCTCCGGAGACTGACTCGGTGCCGTTCCTGGTTCCTGGAACCTGTGCGGTGCCCTGTAGGGAGTGAGCACCGACCTGTGGAACACCGGATGCATCCTGGAACCCTCTGGTAGCACCAGCCGGAAAGCTACCGGGTTGATCTGCGCTTCGACTCGGTATGGACCGAGTTGCTTGTGCCCTAGCTTCCTCTTGGCTAACGATCGGGTCGGCACCGCGTGGGCTGCCAACCAGACCCAGTCTCCCACTCGGATCTCCTCGCCAACTCGCCTGTGCTTGTCAGCTTGGACCTTGTATGCGTGCTTCGCCAGCTCCAGCTGCCGTCTGAGTTGATCGTGGACCTCTTGCAACTCAGATGCGAAAGCGTCCGCCGTCTGTGGTTCCCCTTCCCCCACTCTGTCCAGTCCCGGGAAGGTTCTGGGATTCCTCCCATTGTTGGCGAAGAACGGCGTCACCCCTGTGGATACGTGTTTCGTGTTGTTGTAGGTGAATTCGGCGAGCGGCAGGTAATCCACCCACGTCGCAGGCTGTTGATTGGCATAGCATCTCAGGTACTGCTGCATGATGGCATTGACCCTCTCCGCTTGCCCGTTGGTCTGCGGGTGCCTTGCCGATGTCAGGTTGATCTTGACGTTCAGGAAGCCCATCAGCTTTTGCCAGAAATTCGAGATGAACTGGCGTCCGCGGTCGGACAGTATAGACCGCGGCAGCCCGTGCACTTTGAACACGTGATCTATGAACAATTTGGCTGTTTGTTCTGCCGTGGCCACCTTCGCACACGGTATGAAATGTGCCATCTTGGTGAACAAGTCCACCACCACTAGTACAGCTGTCTTGCCTCTCGAGCTGGGGAGATCCGTGACAAAGTCCAGGGCCACTCTCTCCCATGGTTCAAACGGCGTTTGCAGCGGTTCCAGCAGTCCCGCCGGTGGTTTGTGCACCGGCTTGGCCCTCTGGCAGGTGTCGCACCTCGCGACGTAGTCCGCGACTTCCCCCCTCAGTCTGGGCCACCAAAAGTCTCTTGCGACCAATTCCACCGTTTTTTCTGTGCCAAAGTGCCCGGCCGTGGGTGCGTCGTGCAGCTGCTGCAGTACCCGGGCGCGAAGTTCGTCTCCCGGCACGTAGACGGCCCCTTTACGTAAGAGCAAGCCGTCTCGTATCTGGAACTCGTCGCCCTTCGCTGTGCCCTTGTGCACCTCTGCCATCTTCGCCTGCGCGAATGAGTCGTCCGTCAACGCCCGTCGCACCGCATCCAGGTCTACTGTGGCTGAAGCGCACGCCCACGCTGTTGGCGCGAAGATGTGCATGGCCGCCGCTGGCGTCGCCTCTTCGAGGTACTGCGGTTTTCGGGACAGGGCATCCGCCATGATGTTGGTGTCGCCCGGGACGTACTCAATTCGGAAATTGAAGTCAGCAAAGAACTCCGCCCAACGGATCTGCCTCTGGTTCAGGAACCGAGCCGTGCGCCAGTGCTCCAGATTCTTGTGGTCCGTGCAGACCTGCACCGTGTGCTTGGCGCCGATCAGGAAGTGCCTCCACGCCTTGAAAGCTGCATGAATGGCAAGCAGCTCCCTATCCCAGATGGTGTAGTTCTGCTCCGACTTGCTGAGCTTTCTGGAGTAGAACGCCCCCGGCCTCCAGACCCCCTGCGGGTCCTTCTGCAGCAGTACCGCTCCCACTGCTCTATCGGACGCGTCTGTCTCCACCCTCAGCGGTCTGCCGGGGTCGATATGCAGCAGTTGCTCTTCCGACGCGAAGAGACGCTTGAGTGTCTGAAAGGACCGCTCCGCCTGCTCCGTCCAGATGAATTTCTTTTTCTTGGAGCTTAGCGTGTCCGTAATAGCTGCCGTCTGCATCGCGAACCCCTTGATAAACTTGCGATAGAAATTGGCGAATCCGACAAACCTCTGGACCTCTTTCCGGTTGCGCGGGCTCTTCCAATCCAACACCGCACGAACCTTGGCGCTGTCCATGGCTAGCCCCTTGTCCGACAGCTTGTAACCCAAGAAATCCACCTCCGTCGTGTCGAACTGGCACTTCTCCAGTTTGGCGTACAGTCTATGCTGCTGCAGCCTCTTCAGCACCTCCCGAACGTCCTGGTCGTGTGCTTGCTGCGAGTCAGAGAATATCAGGATGTCATCCAGAAAGCAGACGCACTTCTTGTAGAGGAGTCCCGCCAACACGTGATGCATAAAAGCTTGAAAACAGTGAGAACCGTTTTGCAAACCAAACGGCATCACTCTGTATTCGTAGGTGCCCAGAGGCGTGAACATGGCTGTCTTCCACTCATCGCCCTCCCTCATGCGGATGAGATTGTACGCTCCTCGCAGGTCCAACTTGGTGAACACGCGTCCCTTGCGCACCGTCGCCAGCAGGTCGTCAATCCTGGGCATAGGGAAATCGGAGGGCTTGGTCATTCTGTTTAAGAGGCGGTAATCCACGACCAATCTTTTTTGGGGCGTGTCCTTTTTCTTCACGAAGAAAACAGGACTGCCCCCTACTGCGCTGGACTCCCGGATGAAACCGCGCTGCAAATTGTGATCGATGAACTGTTTGAGTTCCTGTAGTTCGTCCTCAGACATGGAATATAGCTTCCCCTTCGGCAGCGTCGCCCCTGGCAGGAGGTCAATCTTGCAGTCATATTGCCTGTGCGGTGGTAGCTTGTCTGCCTCTTTCTCGCAGAAGACCTCCAGAAAGTCCGCGTATTTGTGGGGAACTGCTTGCAACGTTCCCAACTGCAGTTGTGAGTCCTCCTCCTCCCCCTCCTGCCTGGGCAGGATGCAGTGTTCTGCGCAGTAAGAGGAGCCGAAGATCAGCTGTCTCTGGTACCAAGCCAGCGTTGGACTGTGCCTGTCCAGCCAACTCATGCCCAACACAATGGGCGTGTCCGACAGTCGGGTGACATTAAAACTGATGACTTCCCTGTGGTTACCAAGTTGCATCACCATTGGTGGCGTCTGCTTCACCACCTGCCCCCCTAGCAACTCTCTGCCATCCACTGTGACGACTTGCAGGGGCAGAGTGGCAGGCAGCAGCTTTATAGCGTGCTGCTCCACAAAATCCTGTGCTATAAAGTCTGCGTTGCTTCCAGAATCCACAGAAAGCGGCACTTCGATGGTGACTCCATTGGGTAGCTGGAGAGACGCTGTGAGTTGCACTACTGGTTTGGGTGGGAGGGGGTCCGTGGGTTGCAATATCGCTGGGGACTGCTTCACTGATGCGTCTGGCTGGGCCCCAGTGCCTCTGTCTCCAGCCAGACATCGTCGTTTCCCTGCTGAGCTTCGCTGCATTGCGTGGCCACTTTCACCGTTGCGGAGGCTGCAGTGTGCTTGGAGCTCCTCTGGGGACACTCTTTCGCCAAGTGTTGAGGGCTCTCGCATATGTAACACTTCCTGGTCCCTCTAGGAGGTTTAGTCTTGACTGCTGTCGGTGCAGAGGCTCTGCTAGCTGACTGAGCCCTGGCGCCTCCCACTTCCATAGGTTCCACTCCCCCTCCTGGCGGAGGTGTGGATTGCGCCCGCGCTGCTTCCCTTGGAACGAAAGAGAAACTTCTCGCTGCTTCGCGCCCTCCACGTCCTTCATCTCTGCACCATGGACGTTCTTCCAGCCTCACCCCCACAGTCAGCGCCCTTTGGACCACCTCCTGCGTGCTTCGGGGCCTCTCCCCCCTCGCAATTTCATCCTTCACAGCAGAGCTGAGACCCTCCCAGAAGAGGTCCCTGACTGGGGGCGAGTTCCGGTCCCATTCCAATGCACTGACCAGCGCAAAAAAGCGGGCGTGGTACTGCCGGACGCTCGCCCTCCCTTGTTTCAGTCCATGAATCTCCCGTCGGGCAAGATCCACATCAATGGTAGACAAAAAACATGCATCCATCGCTTTGATAAAGGCATCTGCACTCTGAAGCGCCGGATCTTTATCCCTCCACAAATTGCGCAGCCACGCTTTCGCATCCCCATGCAAATGGGACAGTATAAACCCCACTTTCTCTTGCTCATCTCTAAAGTCTTTTGCCAGCAGTTGCAGTGCGCACATCACATCTGCTCGAAAGTTGGGGTACTGTTGTAAATTCCCATCGAAGTGAGCCACCAGCCCTCCTGCTCTCCGTGCCAACCCAACCCCCTCCGGTCTGGGTCCTGGCTGCCCATGCTTAACCCATGCTTCAAACCTGGCGTGGAGATCTCGGTAGGCGGCTGCCGCATCCTCCTCCCTTTTCTTGGATGCCAGTACCTCCGCATTCAATTGGGTAACTGCCTGTTGCAGCGCTGAAACTTTCTCTGCTTCCGTCATCTTTGCCAACCGTCGTGAGCTTGCTCCCACACACCGATCCCCTCCTCCAGCTGCTTCTGTCTCCGCTGCGAGGTATCAGGTGTCAGAAGCTTGAGAGACGGGTCTTACTGTCAGGGCTGCCGCCCAGTCCCAGCTCACATAGGACCAAGTCAGCCAGCGTTCAGTTTCAAAGAGTCTTTATTGGATTACAGGTTCCATTTCCAAACTGCAACGTGCAGCCCTACTTCTTCTAGGTCAGAACGACGAAGACCCGTCTGAGTCTCCGCCTCTAGCGCACCAGCTTAATACCCTAGCCTTGCTCCACCTCCTGCGCCTTTCCTTCCGTCTCTGGGTCCTCCTGCCCCCCTGGGTCTCTCCCTTCCTACTCTCTTCTGACGCGGACCCCCCTGACCCTTCCGCCTCCTTGCGGCGGGCTTTGGGACCCGGTTCACTCTCTGGGCTGCTGACTGCGCCAGCTTCCGTTACATTTGAACTTGGCGCGCGCGCCCAACTCTCCACTTTCCTCTTGATCGTTTCCTCGCTCCCCGAGGTGGGCGTGACTACTCCTGACTCATGCCCTCCCTCCTTCTGAAAGTCTCCGGAGCCCGATATCTGGTCCCCTTTCTCCCCGCTGCTCCCGGCTGGGAACGTGGGTCCCGATCTCCAACTGCTGCTTTCTGATCCCTCTCTGGACCCTTCTTCCTGGGGTGTCCCCCTGCTCTCCCCCCTTGCTCTGGCTGCTGGCGCTCCCTTCTGGGAATCCTCGGACTCGCTAGACAGGCTCGGTGATCTCGGGTCGTCATCCCCACTCATCCTTCCTTCGTATTCCTCCCCCTCGCTCTCTGTCTCCTCCCTTCTCTGCGTCTCTGCTCCTGAACCCCTGACACCTATGCTTGATTTGGGCTCATAACAAACATTTCAATGCGATTTTTGGTTGAATGTGCATTCTAACCCCTAAAACACCAATTTGAAATAAGCCCCATAAGTGCGTTATCATCTTTTTCCTATGTAGATGGAAGCCAAAATAGCTTTTTGCTTTGGTTGTGGTGATTCTGGTGCACACCCAAAAAATACCACGCGAATTGAAATAAGCCCAATCGAAGCATATTCATTTTCTCTCTACTCATATGGAAGCGGAAATATGGTGTTTTGTTACTTTGGTCTCTTTACATATACTTTGCGATTTTTGGGTAAATGTGCATTAAAACCAAAGAACACGACTTTGAAACAAGCTAAATCCAAGATTGTCCTTTCTGTGTTTTGCCTTGTTGAGAATTATGACAGTTCGCTTTGCTATTTGTGGCTGAATGAACAACAACAGTGCAATGCAAGATTATTCGTCCTCTTTCTACTGAGGTCGAACCAATACACCTATGCTTGATTTGGGCTCATAACAAACATTTCAATGCGATTTTTGGTTGAATGTGCATTCTAACCCCTAAAACACCAATTTGAAATAAGCCCCATAAGTGCGTTATCATCTTATTCCTATGTAGATGGAAGCCAAAATACCGTTTTGCTTTGGTTGTGGTGATTCTGGTGCACACCCAAAAAATACCACTCGAATTGAAATAAGCCCAATCGAAGCATATTCGTCTTCCTATTACGCATATGTAAGCCGAAATATGGTTGTCAGAGCTGCTTGAAGATCCTAGCTCACAGAGGATCACGCTAGCCAGCGATCATTAAGTAAAAGTCTTTATTGAGTTACAGTTTCCATTCTCACGCTGCTGCGCGCAACTCTACGTCTAGTAGCTAGATCGGCGAAGCTCCGTCTGAGTCTCCGCCCCGTGTGCACCAACTTAATATCCTAGCCCGGCTCCACCTTTTCCGCCTGACTGTCCTCCTCTGGGTCCCTCTACCCCCCGGGGTCTCTTCCTTCCGGGATTCTTCTGACGCTGACCCCCCGGACCCTCCTGTCTCCTTGCGCCGGGCTTTAGGACCTGGCTCCCTTTCCGGGCTGCTTACTGCGCCACCTTCCTCTGCATTTGAACTTGGCGCGCGCGCCCAACCTTCCACTTTCCGCTTAACCGTTTCTTCGCTCCCCGATGGAGGTGTGGCCACTCCTGACTCGTGCCCTCCCTCCTGTGGTGAGCTGCCAGCGCTTGCCCCCTGGCTCCTTTCCTCTTCCCTGCTCTCTGGCGGTGACGCTGGTCCCGATTTCCAACTGCTCTCCTCTGAGTCCCCTCTGGCTCTATCTTCCTGGGGTGCCCCCCTAGACTCCCCCCTTGCCCTGGCCACTGGTGCTCCTTTCTGTGAATCCTCTGATTCACTGGAAAGACTCGGAGATCTCGGGTCGTCGTCATCACTCATCTTTTCTTCTGCCTCCTCCCCTTCGCTCTCTGTTTCCTCCCTTTCCCTTGCCTCTGCTCCTAAACCCCTGACATCCATCCCCCCCTCGAAGCCCCCCATTCCCCCCTCCCCTCCTTCCGGTGCTGGAGCTGGGTGCTGCTGTTGCAAAGGGACGAACGTCGGATATCGTTCGCTTCCCGTGGCGGGTCTCCATCTGAAGTCTCCCGGGTCTTCCTCCCTGCTCTCGTCGACGACGGTCACCTCCGCTTCCATCTCTGTGCCGCCGTGCTCGAAACCAGGGTCGTCCCCGAAAATGACCATGTCCGTCTCTCCCTCACTTCCTCCTGGCGGTGTTGCTCGTCCTGAGCATTCCAGCCACTTTCTGCGGAACTGCTCCTCTGGCCTATCGTCCCACCAATACGAGGGTTCTGATGCAGATCCTGAGGGTGACCCCTCCGGGGAACGGACTTCTCGTGTCGGGTCCTCGTCCGAGTTGAACCCCCGGAACGTGCTGGCCGAAAGCGTGGGCGTGAAAAGCCAGTCGTCGAAAAAGTCTGCTGGCATAGGTCTGTGTGGGAAGAGGGCATGAAACTCGTCTTTGAGCAGAGGTTCGTCCAAGGCGTAGCCCGGCACCCAGCTGTTCGCACTGGCCGGGGTGCCCTCCTTGGCGAGAAAGTATTCTACCCCCTCTTCCCCCCATCTGGAGTCCAAAATCTCCGTGACTTCGTTGATGCGCTCCTTCTGTGCCACTCCCGCGTGCCCTGTTCTGTCTCTGACCGGACTCGGCGCCGTTCCGGGTTCCTGGAACCTGTGCGGTGCCTTGTAGGGAGTGAGCACCGATCTGTGGAATACCGGATGCATTCTGGAACCCTCCGGAAGTGCCAGTCTGAAAGCTACCGGGTTGACCTGCTCTTCGACTTGGTAGGGCCCCAGTTGTTTATGCCCTAGTTTCTTCTTGGCCAACGACCTGGCCGGCACTGCGTGGGCTGCTAACCAGACCCAGTCTCCCACGTGGAGCTCTTCGCCCACCCTTCTGTGTTTGTCCGCTTGTACCTTGTATGCGTGCTTGGCCAGCTCCAGGTGGCGCCTCAGCTGATCGTGGACTTCCTGCAGCTCCGACGCGAACGCATCTGCTGTCTGCGGCTCCCCCTCCGCCATCCTTTCCAGTCCCGGGAAGGTTCTGGGGTGCCTCCCGTTGTTGGCGAAGAACGGCGTGACCCCCGTGGACACGTGCTTCGTGTTGTTGTAGGCGAACTCGGCAAGCGGCAGGTAATCCACCCACGTCACAGGCTGTTGATTTGCATAACATCTCAGGTACTGCTGCATGATGGCATTGACCCGCTCCGCTTGCCCGTTGGTCTGCGGGTGTCTCGCCGACGCCAGGTTGATCTTGACGTTCAGGAAGCCCATCAGCTTCTGCCAGAAATTCGAGATGAACTGCCGCCCCCGGTCGGACAGAATAGACCGTGGCAGACCGTGAACCTTGAACACGTGGTCTATGAACAGTTTGGCGGTTTGCTCCGCCGTGGCCACCTTAGCACACGGAATGAAATGTGCCATCTTGGAAAACAGGTCCACCACCACCAGCACTGCCGTCTTGCCCCTCGAGCTGGGCAGATCCGTGACAAAGTCCAGGGCCACCCTTTCCCAAGGTTCGACCGGAGTTTGCAGCGGTTCCAACAGTCCGGCCGGCGGTCTGTGCACTGGCTTGGCCCTCTGGCAGGTGTCACACCTCGCCACGTAGTCTGCGACCTCCCCTCTCACCAGAAATCCCTGGCTACTAATTCCACCGTCTTCTCCTTGCCGAAGTGCCCGGCCGTGGGCGCGTCGTGCAGCTGCTGCAGCACCTTGGCGCGAAGGTCGTCTCCCGGCACGTAGATGGCCCCTTTACGGATGAGCAAACCATCTTGTAGCTGGAAACCGTCGGCCGCTGCCTCGCCCCTTTGCACCTCTGCCATCTTTGCTTGCGCGAAGGAGTCATCCTGCAACGCTCGTCGCACCGCCTCCAGGTCCACGGTTGCCGCGGCGCACGCCCACACTGTTGGTGCGAAGATGTGCATGGCGGCTGCTGGCGTTGCGTCCTCCAGATACTGCGGCTTACGAGAGAGAGCGTCCGCCATGATGTTGGTGTCCCCCGGGACATACTCTATGCGGAAGTCGAAGTTCGCAAAGAACTCAGCCCAACGTATCTGCCTCTGGTTTAGGAACTGTGCCGTGCGCCAGTGCTCCAGATTCTTGTGGTCCGTGCAAACCTGCACCGTGTGCTTGGCGCCGATCAGGAAGTGCCTCCACGCTTTGAACGCTGCATGAATGGCCAGCAACTCCCTGTCCCAGATGGTGTAGTTCTGCTCGGACTTGCTGAGCTTCCTGGAGTAAAACGCTCCCGGTCGCCACACCCCCTGCGGGTCCTTTTGCAGCAGGACCGCCCCCACGGCTCTGTCCGAGGCGTCTGTCTCCACCCTCATCGGCCTGCTGGGGTTGACGTGAAGCAGCTGCTCTTCCGACGCGAAGAGACGCTTGAGTGCCTGTCAGGGGTTTAGGAGCAGAGGCACGGGCAAGGGAGGAAACAGAGAGCGAAGGGGAGGAGGCAGAAGAAAAGATGAGTGATGACGACGACCCGAGATCTCCTAGTCTTTCCAGTGAATCAGAGGATTCACAGAAAGGAGCACCAGTGGCCAGGGCAAGGGGGGAGTCTAGGGGGGCACCCCAGGAAGATAGAGCCAGAGGGGACTCAGGGGGGAGCAGCTGGAAATCGGGACCAGCGTCACCGCCAGGAAGCAGGGAAGAGGAAGGGAGCCAGGGGGGAAGCGCTGGCAGCTCACCACAGGAGGGAGGGCATGAGTCAGGAGTGGCCACACCTCCATCGGGGAGCGAAGAAACGGTTAAGAGGAAAGTGGAAGGTTGGGCGCGCGCGCCAAGTTCAAATGCAGAGGAAGGCGGCGCAGTAAGCAGCCCCGAAAGGGAACCAGGTCCTAAAGCCCGGCGCAAGGAGGCAGGAGGGTCCGGGTCAGCGTCAGAAGAATCCCGGAAGGAAGAAGCCCCGGGGGGTAGAGGGACCCAGAGGAGGACAGTCAGGCGGAAAAGGTGGAGCAAGGCTAGGATATTAAGTTGGTGCACACGGGGCGGAGACTCAGACGGAGCTTCGCCGACCTAGCTACTAGACGTAGAGTTGCGCGCAGCAGCGTGAGAATGGAGACTGTAATTCAATAAAGACTTTTACTTAATGATCGCTGGCTAGCGTGATCCTCCGTGAGCTAGGATCTTCAAGCAGCTCTGACAGTAAGCTCCGTCTCCCTCTTGTGGGCATCTACAGCCTCGAGGAGGGGAGAGAAACAGGTGCCTACTAGCGAGCTCACGAACGGCAGACGACATGACGGCTGAGCAGCAGATAGAGGAACTCAGAAACGCAGTGGCACAACTGAACGCCGAGGCTCTCGCATCCAGGAAGAGAGAGGAGGAGGCAGCTGCCGCCTGCAGGGATCTCCAGGTCAGGTTAGACGTGCTGACAAAGCAGACACCCCGGCAGGAGGGAATTGGGTTGGCGAGACGGACAGGCGGGCTGGTCTCTCACTTCGATGGGAACCTGCAACAGTATCCCAACTTTAGAGCCGACGTACTGTGCGCACTGCAACTGCTGCATAAAGACTTTAGAGATGAACAAGAGAGAGTGGGGTTCATCATGTCCCATTTGCATGGGGATGCGAAAGCATGGCTACGCAATTTATGGAGAGATAAGGATCCGGCGCTCCAGAATGCAGATGCCTTTATTAAAGCGATGGATGGGTGTTTTTTATCAAGTATTGACGTGGATCTTGCACGGAAGGAGGTGCATGGGCTGAGACAAGGGAGGGCCAGCGTCAGGCAGTATCATGCCCGCTTTTTCGCCTTGGTCCGTGCCCTGGAATGGGACAGAGATTCGGCTCCTGTAAGAGACCTCTTTTGGGAGGGGCTGCACAACTCGATTAAAGATGAGATCGCGAGGGGGGAGAGACCCCGAACCACCCAGGAGGTCGTTCAGAGGGCACTGGCAGTGGGGGTGAGGCTGGAAGGACGTCCGTGGAGCAGGGACGAAGGGCGTGGAGGGCGCGAACCAGCCGGGGGCCCCTCCTTCCTTCCCAGAGAAGCAGCGCGGGCGCAATCCACGCCTCCGCCAGGAGGAGGAGCCGAACCTATGGAGGTTGGAGGTACAAGGGCTCAGTCAGCAACCAGAGCCCTAGCACCGGCAGCAGTGAAAGCGAAGCCTCCTAGAGGGAACAGGAAGTGTTACGTCTGTGAGGAGCCAGGGCATAAGGCAAAAGAGTGTCCCCAGAGGCCCCACAAGCTCACTGCAGCCTCAGCAATGGTGACTGCAGCAACGCAGCAAGGAGGACCACAGCAGGGAAACGACGCAGTCTGGCTGGAGGAAGAGGCACTGGGGCCCAGCCAGACGTGTTAGTGACGCAGTCCCCAGAGATTTTACAGCCCGTGAACCCCCTCCCGCCCAAACCAGTAGTGAGGCTCACAGCATCTCTCCAGCTGCCCAATGGAATCACCATGGACGTGCCAATCACCATTGACTCAGGCAGCAATGCGGACTTTATAGGGCAGGACTTTGTCGACAGGCACGCTGTGCAGTTGCTGCCGGCCACACTGCCCCTGCAGGTTGTCACGGTGGATGGCAGGGAGCTGCTCGGGGGGCAAGTGGTGAAGCAGACGCCACCAATGGTGATGCGACTTGGGAATCACAGAGAAATCATCAGCTTCAACGTCACTCAACTATCTGACACGCCCATTGTATTGGGCATGAGTTGGCTGGACAAGCACAGCCCAACGATGGCTTGGTACCAGAGGCAGCTGACCTTCGGCTCTTCCTTTTGTGCTGAACACTGCATCGTGCCCAGGCAGGAAGGAGAGGAAGAGGAGTCACAGCTGCTGCTAGGCACGCTGCAAGCGATTCCCCACAAGTACGCTGAATTTTTGGAAGTTTTCTGCGAGAAGGAGGCAGACAGGCTACCCCCTCACAGACCATATGACTGCAAAATTGACCTGCTGCCGGGGGCGGCGCTGCCTAAAGGGAAACTGTATTCCATGTCAGAGGACGAACTGCAAGAACTCAAGGAGTTCATTGATCATAATTTGCAGCGCGGCTTCATCCGGGAGTCCAGGGCAGTGGGGGGCAGTCCCGTATTCTTTGTTAAGAAGCGGGACACGCCCCAAAAGAGACTCGTAGTGGATTACAGGATTTTGAACAGTGTGACTAGGCCATCGGACTTCCCCATGCCCCGAATTGACGACCTCCTCGCAAAGGTACGGAAGGGCAGAGTGTTCACCAAGTTGGACCTGCGGGGGGCGTACAACCTCATTCGCATGCGGGAGGGTGATGAGTGGAAGACAGCCATGTTCACGCCACTGGGGACCTACGAATATAGAGTTATGCCTTTTGGATTGCAAAATGGCTCCCACGTTTTTCAAGCATTTATGCATCACGTGTTGGCGGGACTTCTCTACAAGACGTGCGTCTGTTTCTTAGATGACATCCTGATCTTTTCGGAGTCGCAGCAGGAGCATGACAAACACGTCAAGGAAGTGCTGAGCAGGCTAAAGCAACATAGGCTCTACGCCAAGCTGGAGAAGTGCCAATTTGACGTGCCGGAGGTGGATTTTCTGGGCTACAAGCTGTCTGACAAGGGGCTCGCCATGGACAGCGCCAAGGTTCGAGCGGTGTTGGATTGGAAGAGCCCGCGCAACCGGAAGGAGGTCCAACGGTTTGTCGGCTTTGCGAACTTCTATCGCAAGTTTATCAAGGGCTTCGCGATGCAGACGGCGGCCATCACTGACACGCTTAGCTCCAAGAAAAAGAAGTTCATTTGGACAGAGCAGGCGGAGCAGTCCTTTCAGGCACTCAAGCGTCTCTTCGCGTCGGAAGAGCAGCTGCTTCATGTCAACCCCAGCAAGCCGATGAGGGTGGAGACAGACGCCTCGGACAGAGCCGTGGGGGCGGTCCTGCTGCAGAAAGACCCGCAGGGGGTGTGGCGACCGGGAGCGTTTTACTCCAGGAAGCTCAGCAAGTCCGAGCAGAACTACACCATATGGGACAGGGAGTTGCTGGCCATTCACGCAGCGTTCAAGGCGTGGAGGCACTTTCTGATCGGCGCCAAGCACACGGTGCAGGTTTGCACGGACCACAAGAATCTAGAGCACTGGCGCACGGCACAGTTCCTGAACCAGAGGCAGATACGTTGGGCTGAGTTCTTTGCGAACTTCGACTTCCGAATAGAGTATGTCCCGGGGGACACCAACATCATGGCAGACGCTCTCTCCCGTAAGCCACAGTATCTGGAGGACGCAACACCAGCGGCCCCCATGCACATCTTCGCACCAACAGTGTGGGCGTGCGCCGCGGCGACCGTGGACCTAGAGGCGGTGCGACGAGCGTTGCAGGGGGACTCCTTCGCACAAGCAAAGATGGCAGAGGTGCAAAGTCGCAACGCAGCGGCCGACGGTTTCCAGCTAAGAGATGGATTGCTCATCCGTAAAGGGGCCATCTACGTGCCGGGAGACGAACTTCGAGCCAAGGTGCTGCAGCAGCTGCACGACGCGCCCACGGCCGGGCACTTTGGCAAGGAGAAGACGGTGGAATTAGTAGCCAGGGATTTCTGGTGGCCTGGAATGAGAGGGGAGGTCGCAGACTACGTGGCGAGGTGTGACACCTGCCAGAGGGCCAAACCAGTGCACAAACCGCCGGCCGGACTGTTGGAACCGCTGCAAACTCCGGTCGAACCTTGGGAAAGGGTGGCCCTGGACTTTGTCACGGATCTGCCCAGCTCGAGGGGCAAGACGGCAGTGCTGGTGGTGGTGGACCTGTTTTCCAAGATGGCGCATTTCATTCCGTGTGCTAAGGTGGCCACGGCGGAGCAAACCGCCAAACTGTTCATAGACCACGTGTTCAAGGTTCACGGTCTGCCACGGTCTATTCTGTCCGACCGGGGGCGGCAGTTCATCTCGAATTTCTGGCAGAAGCTGATGGGCTTCCTGAACGTCAAGATCAACCTGGCGTCGGCGAGACACCCGCAGACCAACGGGCAAGCGGTACGGGTCAATGCCATCATGCAGCAGTACCTGAGATGTTATGCAAATCAACAGCCTGCGACGTGGGTGGATTACCTGCCGCTTGCCGAGTTCGCCTACAACAACACGAAGCACGTGTCCACGGGGGTCACGCCGTTCTTCGCCAACAACGGGAGGCACCCCAGAACCTTCCCGGGACTGGAAAGAATGGGGGAGGGGGAGCCGCAGACAGCAGATGCGTTCGCGTCGGAGCTGCAGGAAGTCCACGATCAGCTGAGGCGCCACCTGGAGCTGGCCAAGCACGCATACAAGGTACAAGCAGACAAGCACAGAAGGGTTGGAGAAGAGCTCCACGTGGGAGACTGGGTTTGGTTAGCAGCCCACGCAGTGCCGGCCAGGTCGTTGGCCAAGAAGAAACTAGGGCATAAACAACTGGGGCCCTACCAAGTCGAAGAGCAGGTCAACCCGGTAGCTTTCAGACTGGCACTTCCGGAGGGTTCCAGAATGCATCCGGTATTCCACAGATCGGTGCTCACTCCCTACAAGGCACCGCACAGGTTCCAGGAACCCGGAACGGCGCCGAGTCCGGCCAGAGACAGAACAGGGCACGCGGGAGTGGCACAGAAGGAGCGCATCAACGAAGTCACGGAGATTTTGGACTCCAGATGGGGGGAAGAGGGGGTAGAATACTTTCTCGCCAAGGAGGGCACCCCGGCCAGTGCGAACAGCTGGGTGCCGGGCTACGCCTTAGACGAACCTCTGCTCAAAGACGAGTTTCATGCCCTCTTCCCACATAGATCTATGCCAGCAGACTTTTTCGACGACTGGCTTTTCACGCCCACGCTTTCGGCCAGCACGTTCCGGGGGTTCGACTCGGACGAGGAACCGACACGAGACGTCCGTTCCCCGGAGGGGTCACCCTCGGGATCTGCCTCAGAACCCTCGTATTGGTGGGACGATAGGCCAGAGGAGCAGTTCCGCAGAAAGTGGCTGGAATGCTCAGGACGAGCAACGCCGCCAGGAGGAAGTGAGGGAGAGACGGACATGGACATTTTCGGGGACGACCCTGGTTTCGAGCACGGCGGCACAGAGATGGAAGCGGAGGTGACCGTCGTCGACGAGAGCAGGGAGGAAGACCCGGGAGAGTTCAGATGGAGGCCCGCCACGGGAAGCGACCGATATCCGACGTTCGTCCCTTTGCAACAGCAGCCCCCAGCTCCAGCACCGGAAGGAGGGGAGGGGGGAATGGGGGGCTTCGAGGGGGGGATGGATGTCAGGGGTTTAGGAGCAGAGGCACGGGCAAGGGAGGAAACAGAGAGCGAAGGGGAGGAGGCAGAAGAAAAGATGAGTGATGACGACGACCCGAGATCTCCTAGTCTTTCCAGTGAATCAGAGGATTCAAAGAAAGGAGCACCAGTGGCCAGGGCAAGGGGGGAGTCTAGGGGGGCACCCCAGGAAGATAGAGCCAGAGGGGACTCAGGGGGGAGCAGCTGGAAATCGGGACCAGCGTCACCGCCAGGAAGCAGGGAAGAGGAAGGGAGCCAGGGGGGAAGCGCTGGCAGCTCACCACAGGAGGGAGGGCATGAGTCAGGAGTGGCCACACCTCCATCGGGGAGCGAAGAAACGGTTAAGAGGAAAGTGGAAGGTTGGGCGCGCGCGCCAAGTTCAAATGCAGAGGAAGGCGGCGCAGTAAGCAGCCCCGAAAGGGAACCAGGTCCTAAAGCCCGGCGCAAGGAGGCAGGAGGGTCCGGGTCAGCGTCAGAAGAATCCCGGAAGGAAGAAGCCCCGGGGGGTAGAGGGACCCAGAGGAGGACAGTCAGGCGGAAAAGGTGGAGCAAGGCTAGGATATTAAGTTGGTGCACACGGGGCGGAGACTCAGACGGAGCTTCGCCGACCTAGCTACTAGACGTAGAGTTGCGCGCAGCAGCGTGAGAATGGAGACTGTAATTCAATAAAGACTTTTACTTAATGATCGCTGGCTAGCGTGATCCTCCGTGAGCTAGGATCTTCAAGCAGCTCTGACAGTGCCTGAAAGGACTGCTCCGCCTGCTCTGTCCAAACGAACTTCTTTTTCTTGGAGCTAAGCGTGTCTGTGATGGCCGCTGTCTGCATAGCGAAGCCCTTGATAAACTTGCGATAGAAGTTCGCAAAGCCGACAAACCGTTGGACCTCTTTCCGGTTGCGTGGACTCTTCCAATCCAATACCGCTCGAACCTTGGCGCTGTCCATGGCGAGCCCCTTGTCAGACAACTTGTAGCCCAGAAAATCCACCTCCGTCACGTCAAATTGGCACTTCTCCAGCTTGGCGTAGAGCCTATGTTGCTTTAGCCTGCTCAGCACTTCCTTGACGTGTCCGTCATGCTCCTGCTGCGATTCCGAAAAGATCAGGATGTCATCTAAGAAACAGACGCACGTCTTGTAGAGAAGTCCCGCCAACACGTGATGCATGAAAGCTTGAAAAACGTGGGAGCCATTTTGCAATCCAAAAGGCATAACTCTATATTCGTAGGTACCCAGTGGCGTGAACATGGCCGTCTTCCACTCATCTCCCTCCCGCATGCGAATGAGGTTGTACGCCCCTCGCAGGTCTAACTTGGTGAACACTTTTCCCTTGGGTACCTTTGCGAGGAGGTCGTCGATTCGGGGCATGGGGAAGTCCGATGGCTTGGTCCCATTGTTTAAAATGCGATAGTCCACTACCAGTCTTTTTTGGGGCGTGTCTCGCTTTTTAACAAAGAATACTGGACTGCCCCCCGCTGCCTTGGACTCTCGGATGAAACCGCGCTCCAAATTATGATCTATGAACTCTTTGAGTTCATGCAGTTCGTCCTCTGACATGGAATACAGTTTCCCTTTAGGCAGCGCCGCCCCCGGCAGCAGGTCAATTTTGCAGTCATATGGTCTGTGAGGGGGTAGCCTGTCTGCCTCCTTCTCGCAGAAAACTTCCAAAAATTCTGAGTACTTGTGGGGAATCGCTTGCAGCGTGCCTAGCAGCAGCTGTGACTCCTCTTCCTCTCCTTCCTGCCGGGGCACGATGCAGTGTTCAGCACAAAAGGAAGAGCCGAAGGTCAGCTGCCTCTGGTACCAAGCCAGCGTTGGGCTGTGCTTGTCCAGCCAACTCATTCCCAATACAATGGGCGTATCCGATAGTTGAGTGACATTGAAGCTGATGATTTCTTTGTGATTCCCAAGTCGCATTGCCATCGGTGGCGTCTGCTTCACCACTTGCCCCCCTAGCAACTCCCTGCCATCCACCGTGACAACCTGCAGGGGCAGTGTGGCCGGCAGCAACTGTATAGCGTGTTTGTCGACAAAGTCCTGCCCTATAAAGTCCGCATTGCTGCCCGAGTCAACTGTGATTGGCACGTCCATGGTGATTCCATTGGGCAGCTGGAGAGATGCGGTGAGCCTCACTACTGGTTTGGGCGGGAGGGGGTTCACGGGCTGTAAAATCTCTGGGGACTGCGTCACTAACACGTCTGTCTGGGCCCCAGGGCCTCTTCCTCCAGCCAGACTGCGTCGTTTCCCTGCCGTGGTCCTCCTTGCTGCGTTGCTGCAGTCACCATTGCTGAGGCTGCAGTGAGCTTGTGGAGCCTCTGGGGACACTCTTTCGCCATATGCCCTGGCTCCTCACAGACGTAACACTTCCTGTTCCCTCTAGGAGGCTTCGCTTTCACTGCTGCCGGTGCTAGGGCTCTGGTTGCTGACTGAGCCCTTGCACCTCCAACCTCCATAGGTTCCACTCCTCCTCCTGGCGGAGGCGTGGATTGCGCACGCGCTGCTTCTCTGGGAAGGAAGGAGGAGCCCCTGGCTGGTTCGCGCCCTCCACGCCCTTCGTCCCTGCTCCACGGACGTTCTTCCAGCCGCACCCCCACTGCCAGTGCCCTCTGAACGACCTCCTGGGTGGTCCGGGGTCTCTCCCCCCTCGCGATCTCATCTTTAATCGAGCTGTGCAGCCCCTCCCAAAAGAGGTCTCTTACAGGGGCCGAATCTCTGTCCCATTCCAGGGCACTGACCAAAGCGAAAAAGCGGGCATGGTACTGCCTCACACTGGCCCTCCCTTGCCTTAGTCCATGCACCTCCTTCCGGGCAAGATCCACGTCAATGCTTGATAAAAAACACCCATCCATCGCTTTAATAAAGGCATCCGCATTTTGGAGCGCCGGATCCTTATCTCTCCATAAATTGCGCAGCCATGCTTTAGCATCCCCATGCAAATGGGACATGATGAATCCCACTTTCTCTTGCTCATCTCTAAAGTCTTTATTCAGCAGTTGCAGTGCGCACAGTACGTCTGCTCTAAAGTTGGGATACTGTTGCAGGTTCCCATCGAAGTGAGAGACCAGACCGCCTGTTCGTCTCGCCAACCCAATTCCCTCCTGCCTGGTTGTCTGCTTTGTCAGCACGTCTAACCTGACCTGGAGATCCCTGCAGGCGGCAGCTGCCTCCTCCTCTCTCTTCCTGGATGCGAGAGCCTCGGCATTCAGTTGTGACACTGCTTTTCTGAGTTCCTCTATCTGCTGCTCAGCCGTCATGTCGTCTGCCGTTCGTGAGCTCGCTAGTAGGCACCTGCTTCTCTCCCCTCCTCGAGGCTGTAGATGCCCACAATTATGAGACGGAGCTTACTGTCAGAGCTGCTTGAAGATCCTAGCTCACAGAGGATCACGCTAGCCAGCGATCATTAAGTAAAAGTCTTTATTGAGTTACAGTTTCCATTCTCACGCTGCTGCGCGCAACTCTACGTCTAGTAGCTAGATCGGCGAAGCTCCGTCTGAGTCTCCGCCCCGTGTGCACCAACTTAATATCCTAGCCCGGCTCCACCTTTTCCGCCTGACTGTCCTCTTCTGGGTCCCTCTACCCCCCGGGGTCTCTTCCTTCCGGGATTCTTCTGACGCTGACCCCCCGGACCCTCCTGTCTCCTTGCGCCGGGCTTTAGGACCTGGCTCCCTTTCCGGGCTGCTTACTGCGCCACCTTCCTCTGCATTTGAACTTGGCGCGCGCGCCCAACCTTCCACTTTCCGCTTAACCGTTTCTTCGCTCCCCGATGGAGGTGTGGCCACTCCTGACTCGTGCCCTCCCTCCTGTGGTGAGCTGCCAGCGCTTGCCCCCTGGCTCCTTTCCTCTTCCCTGCTCTCTGGCGGTGACGCTGGTCCCGATTTCCAACTGCTCTCCTCTGAGTCCCCTCTGGCTCTATCTTCCTGGGGTGCCCCCCTAGACTCCCCCCTTGCCCTGGCCACTGGTGCTCCTTTCTGTGAATCCTCTGATTCACTGGAAAGACTCGGAGATCTCGGGTCGTCGTCATCACTCATCTTTTCTTCTGCCTCCTCCCCTTCGCTCTCTGTTTCCTCCCTTGCCCTTGCCTCTGCTCCTAAACCCCTGACAATGGTGTTTTGTTATTTTGGTCTCTTTACATACACTTTGCGATTTCTGGGCAAATGTGCATTAACACCAAAGAACACGACTTTGAAATAGGCGAAATCCAAGATTGTTCTTTCTGTGTAGATGGAACCCAAAACAACTTGTTTTGCTTTGTTGAGAATTATGACAGTTCGCTTTGCTATTTGTGGGTGAATGAACAACAGTGCAATGCAAGCTTATTCGTCCTCTTTCTATTGACGTCGAACCAATACACCTATGCTTGATTTGAGATGATAACAAACATTTCAATCTGCGATTTTTGGTTGAATGTGCATTCTAACCCCTAAAACGCCAATTTGAAATAAGCCCCATGTGCGTTATCATCTTATTCCTATGTAGATGGAAGCCAAAATACCTTTTTGCTTTGGTTGTGGTGATTCTGGTGCACACCCAAAAAATACCACGCGAATTGAAATAAGCCCAATCGAAGCATATTCGTCTTCCTATTCCGCATATGTAAGCGGAAATATGGTGTATTGTTATTTTGGTCTCTTTACATACACTTTGCGATTTCTGGGTAAATGTGCATTAAAACCAAAGAACACGACTTTGAAATAAGCTAAATGCAAGATTGTCCTTTCTGTGTAGATGGAACCCAAAACAACTTGTTTTGCTTTGTTGAGAATTATGACAGTTCGCTTTGCTATTTGTGGGTGAATGAAAAACAGTGCAATGCAAGCTTATTCGTCCTCTTTCTATTGACGTCGAACCAATACACCTATCCTTGATTTGAGATGATAACAAACATTTCAATCTGCGATTTTTGGTTGAATGTGCATTCTAACCCCTAAAACACCAATTTGAAATAAGCCCCATAAGTGCGTTATCATCTTATTCCTATGTAGATGGAAGCCAAAATACCGTTTTGCTTTGGTTGTGGTGATTCTGGTGCACACCCAAAAAATACGACGCGAATTGAAATAAGCCCAATCGAAGCATATTCGTCTTCTTTCTACGCATATGGAAGCGGAAATATGGTGTTTTGTTATTTTGGTCTCATTTCATACACTTTGCGATTTCTGGGTAAATGTGCATTAACACCAAAGAACACTACTTTAACATATGCGAAATCCAAGATTGTCCTTTCTGTGTAGATTGAACCCAAAACAACTTGTTTTGCTTTGTTGAGAATTATGACAGTTCGCTTTGCTATTTGTGGGTGAATGAACAACAGTGCAATGCAAGCTTATTCCTCCTCTTTCTATTGACGTCGAACCAATACACCTATGCTTGATTTGACATGATAACAAACATTTCAATCTGCGGTTTTTGGTTGAATGTGCATTCTAACCCCTAAAACACCAATTTGAAATAAGCCCCATGTGCGTTATCATCTTATTCCTATGTAGATGGAAGCCAAAATACCTTTTTGCTTTGGTTGTGGTGATTCTGGTGCACACCCAAAAAATACCACGCGAATTGAAATAAGCCCAATCGAAGCATATTCATCTTCTCTCTACTCATATGGAAGCGGAAATATGGTGTTTTGTTACTTTGGTCTCTTTACATATACTTTGCGATTTTTGGGTAAATGTGCATTAAAACCAAAGAACACGACTTTGAAACAAGCTAAATCCAAGATTGTCCTTTCTGTGTTTTGCCTTGTTGAGAATTATGACAGTTCGCTTTGCTATTTGTGGCTGAATGAACAACAACAGTGCAATGCAAGATTATTCGTCCTCTTTCTACTGAGGTCGAACCAATACACCTATGCTTGATTTGGGCTCATAACAAACATTTCAATGCGATTTTTGGTTGAATGTGCATTCTAACCCCTAAAACACCAATTTGAAATAAGCCCCATAAGTGCGTTATCATCTTATTCCTATGTAGATGGAAGCCAAAATACCGTTTTGCTTTGGTTGTGGTGATTCTGGTGCACACCCAAAAAATACCACTCGAATTGAAATAAGCCCAATCGAAGCATATTCGTCTTCCTATTACGCATATGTAAGCCGAAATATGGTTGTCAGGGGTTTAGGAGCAGAAGCACGGGCAAGGGAGGAAACAGAGAGCGAAGGGGAGGAGGCAGAAGAAAAGATGAGTGACGACGACGACCCGAGATCTCCTAGTCTTTCCAGTGAATCAGAGGATTCACAGAAAGGAGCACCAGTGGCGAGGGCAAGGGGGGAGTCTAGGGGGGCACCCCAGGAAGACAGAGCCAGAGAGGACTCAGGGGGGAGCAGCTGGAAATCGGGACCAGCGTCACCGCCAGGAAGCAGGGAAGAGGAAGGGAGCCAGGGGGGAAGCGCTGGCAGCTCACCACAGGAGGGAGGACATGAGTCAGGAGTGGCCACACCTCCACAGGAGGGAGGACATGAGTCGGGGATGGCCACACCTCCATCGGGGAGCGAAGAAACGGTTGAGAGGAAAGTGGAAGGTTGGGCGCGCGCGCCAAGTTCAAATGCAGAGGAAGGCGGCGCAGTAAGCAGCCCCGAAAGAGAGCCAGGTCCTAAAGCCCGGCGCAAGGAGGCAGGAGGGTCTGGGTCAGCGTCAGAAGAATCCCGGAAGGAAGAAGCCCCGGGGGGTAGAGGGACCCAGAGGAGGACAGTCAGGAGGAAAAGGTGGAGCAAGGCTAGGATATTAAGTTGGTGCACACAGGGCGGAGACTCAGACGGAGCTTCGCCGACCTAGCTACTAGGCGTAGAGTTGCGCGCAGCAGCGTGAGAATGGAAACTGTAATTCAATAAAGACTTTTACTTAATGACCGCTGGCTAGCGTGATCCTCTGTGAGCTAGGATCTTCAAGCAGCTCTGACAGTAAGCTCCGTCTCCACTTGTGGGCATCTACAGCCTCGAGGAGGGGAGAGACACAGGTGCCTACTAGCAAGCTCACGAACGGCAGACGACATGACGGCTGAGCAGCAGATAGAGGAACTCAGAAACGCGGTGGCACAACTGAACGCCGAGGCTCTAGCATCCAGGAAGAGGGAGGAGGAAGCAGCCGCAGCCTGCAGGGATCTCCAGGTCAGGTTAGACGTGCTGACAAAGCAGACACCCCGGCAGGAGGGCATTGGGTTGGCGAGACGGACAGGCGGGCTGGTCTCTCACTTCGATGGGAACCTGCAACAGTATCCCAACTTTAGAGCCGACGTACTGTGCGCACTGCAACTGCTGCATAAAGACTTTAGAGATGAACAAGAGAGAGTGGGGTTCATCATGTCCCATCTGCATGGGGATGCGAGAGCATGGCTACGCAATTTATGGAGAGATAAGGATCCGGCGCTACAGAATGCAGATGCCTTTATTAAAGCGATGGATGGGTGTTTTTTATCAAGTATTGACGTGGATCTTGCACGGAAGGAGGTGCATGGGCTGAGACAAGGGAGGGCCAGCGTCAGGCAGTACCATGCCCGCTTTTTCGCCTTGGTCAGTGCCCTGGAATGGGACAGAGATTCGGCTCCTGTAAGAGACCTCTTTTGGGAGGGGCTGCATAACTCGATTAAAGATGAGATCGCCAGGGGGGAGAGACCCCGAACCACCCAGGAGGTCGTTCAGAGGGCACTGGCAGTGGGGGTGAGGCTGGAAGGACGTCCGTGGAACAGGGACGAAGGGCGTGGAGGGCGCGAACCAGCCGGGGGCCCCTCCTTCTTTCCCAGGGAAGCAGCGCGGGCGCAATCCACGCCTCCGCCAGGAGGAGGAGCCGAACCTATGGAGGTGGGAGGTGCAAGGGCTCAGTCAGCAACCAGAGCCCTAGCACCAGCAGCAGTGAAAGCGAAGCCTCCTAGAGGGAACAGGAAGTGTTACGTCTGTGAGGAGCCAGGGCATATGGCGAAAGAGTGTCCCCAGAGGCCCCACAAGCTCACTGCAGCCTCAGCAATGGTGACTGCAGCAACACAGCAAGGAGGACCACAGCAGGGAAACGAGGCTGTCTGGCTGGAGGAAGAGGCACTGGGGCCCAGCCAGACGTGTTAGTGACGCAGTCCCCAGCGATTTTACAGCCCGTGAACCCCCTCCCGCCCAAACCAGTAGTGAGGCTCACAGCGTCTCTCCAACTGCCCAATGGAATCACCATGGACGTGCCAATCACCATTGACTCAGGCAGCAATGCGGACTTTATAGGGCAGGACTTTGTCGACAGGCACGCTGTGCAGTTGCTGCCGGCCACACTGCCCCTGCAGGTTGTCACGGTGGATGGCAGGGAGCTGCTCGGGGGGCAAGTGGTGAAGCAGACGCCACCAATGGTGATGCGACTTGGGAATCACAGAGAAATCATCAGCTTCAACGTCACTCGACTATCTGACACGCCCATTGTATTGGGCATGAGTTGGCTGGACAAGCACAGCCCAGCGATGGCTTGGTACCAGAGGCAGCTGACCTTCGGCTCTTCCTTTTGTGCTGAACACTGCATCGTGCCCAGGCAGGAAGGAGAGGAAGAGGAGTCACAGCTGCTGCTAGGCACGCTGCAAGCGATTCCACACAAGTACGCTGAATTTTTGGAAGTTTTCTGCGAGAAGGAGGCAGACAGGCTACCCCCTCACAGACCATATGACTGCAAAATTGACCTGCTGCCGGGGGCGGCACTGCCTAAAGGGAAACTGTATTCCATGTCAGAGGACGAACTGCAGGAACTCAAAGAGTTCATTGACCATAATTTGCAACGCGGCTTCATCCGGGAGTCCAGGGCAGTGGGGGGCAGTCCCGTATTCTTTGTTAAGAAGCGGGACACGCCCCAGAAAAGACTGGTAGTGGATTACAGGATTTTGAACAGTCTGACTAGGCCATCGGACTTCCCCATGCCCCGTATTGACGACCTCCTCGCAAAGGTACGGAAGGGCAGAGTGTTCACCAAGTTGGACCTGCGGGGGGCGTACAACCTCATTCGCATGCGGGAAGGAGATGAGTGGAAGACAGCCATGTTCACGCCACTGGGGACCTACGAATATAGAGTTATGCCTTTTGGATTGCAAAATGGCTCCCACGTTTTTCAAGCGTTTATGCATCACGTGTTGGCGGGACTTCTCTACAAGACGTGCGTCTGTTTCTTAGATGACATCCTGATCTTTTCGGAGTCGCAGCAGGAGCATGACGGACACGTCAAGGAAGTGCTGAGCAGGCTAAAGCAACATAGGCTCTACGCCAAGCTGGAGAAGTGCCAATTTGACGTGCCGGAGGTGGATTTTCTGGGCTACAAGCTGTCTGACAAGGGGCTCGCCATGGACAGCGCCAAGGTTCGAGCGGTGTTGGATTGGAAGAGTCCGCGCAACCGGAAGGAGGTCCAACGGTTTGTCGGCTTTGCGAACTTCTATCGCAAGTTTATCAAGGGCTTCGCGATGCAGACAGCGGCCATCACTGACACGCTTAGCTCCAAGAAGAAGAAGTTCGTTTGGACAGCGCAGGCGGAGCAGTCCTTTCAGGCACTCAAGCGTCTCTTCGCGTCGGAAGAGCAGCTGCTTCATGTCAACCCCAGCAAGCCGATGAGGGTGGAGACAGACGCCTCGGACAGAGCCGTGGGGGCGGTCCTGTTGCAGAAAGACCCGCAGGGGGTGTGGCGACCGGGAGCGTTTTACTCCAGGAAGCTCAGCAAGTCCGAACAGAACTACACCATCTGGGACAGGGAGTTGCTGGCCATTCACGCAGCGTTCAAGGCGTGGAGGCACTTTCTGATCGGCGCCAAGCACACGGTGCAGGTTTGCACGGACCACAAGAATCTAGAGCACTGGCGCACGGCACAGTTCCTGAACCAGAGGCAGATACGTTGGGCTGAGTTCTTTGCAAACTTCGACTTCCGAATAGAGTATGTCCCGGGGGACACCAACATCATGGCAGACGCTCTCTCCCGTAAGCCACAGTATCTGGAGGACGCAACACCAGCGGCCGCCATGCACATCTTCGCACCAGCAGTGTGGGCGTGCGCCGCGGCGACCGTGGACCTAGAGGCGGTGCGACGTGCGTTGCAGGAGGACTCCTTCGCACAAGCAAAGATGGTAGAGGTGCAAAGGGGCAAGGCAGCGGCCGACGGTTTCCGGCTACGAGATGGATTGCTCATCCGAAAAGGGGCCATCTACGTGCCGGGAGACGAACTTCGAGCCAAGGTGCTGCAGCAGCTGCACGACGCGCCCACGGCCGGGCACTTTGGCAAGGAGAAGACGGTGGAATTAGTAGCCAGGGATTTCTGGTGGCCTGGAATGAGAGGGGAGGTCGCAGACTACGTGGCGAGGTGCGACACCTGCCAGAGGGCCAAACCAGTGCACAAACCGCCGGCCGGACTGTTGGAACCGCTGCAAACCCCGTTCGAACCATGGGAGAGAGTGGCCCTGGACTTTGTCACGGATCTGCCCAGCTCAAGGGGCAAGACGGCAGTGCTGGTGGTGGTGGACCTGTTTTCCAAGATGGCGCATTTCATTCCGTGTGCGAAGGTGGCCACGGCGGAGCAAACCGCCAAACTGTTCATAGACCACGTGTTCAAGGTTCACGGTCTGCCACGGTCTATTCTGTCCGACCGGGGGCGGCAGTTCATCTCGAATTTCTGGCAGAAGCTGATGGGCTTCCTGAACGTCAAGATCAACCTGGCGTCGGCGAGACACCCGCAGACCAACGGGCAAGCGGAGCGGGTCAATGCCATCATGCAGCAGTACCTGAGATGTTATGCAAATCAACAGCCGGCGACGTGGGTGGATTACCTACCGCTTGCCGAGTTCGCCTACAACAACACGAAGCACGTGTCCACGGGGGTCACGCCGTTCTTCGCCAACAACGGGAGGCACCCCAGAACCTTCCCGGGACTGGAAAGAATGGGGGAGGGGGAGCCGCAGACAGCAGATGCGTTCGCGTCGGAGCTGCAGGAGGTCCACGATCAGCTGAGGCGCCACCTGGAGCTGGCCAAGCACGCATACAAGGTACAAGCAGACAAGCACAGAAGGGTGGGAGAAGAGCTCCACGTGGGAGACTGGGTTTGGTTAGCAGCCCACGCAGTGCCGGCCAGGTCGTTGGCCAAGAAGAAACTAGGGCATAAGCAACTGGGGCCCTACCAAGTCGAAGAGCAGGTCAACCCGGTAGCTTTCAGACTGGCACTTCCGGAGGGTTCCAGAATGCATCCGGTATTCCACAGATCGGTGCTCACTCCCTACAAGGCACCGCACAGGTTCCAGGAACCCGGAACAGCGCCGAGTCCGGTCAGAGACAGAACAGGGCACGCGGAAGTGGCACAGAAGGAGCGCATCAACGAAGTCACTGAGATTTTGGACTCCAGATGGGGGGAAGAGGGGGTAGAATACTTTCTCGCCAAGGAGGGCACCCCGGCCAGTGCGAACAGCTGGGTGCCGGGCTACGCCTTGGACGAACCTCTCCTCAAAGACGAGTTTCATGCCCTCTTTCCCCATAGACCTATGCCAGCAGAATATTTTGACGACTGGCTTTTCACGCCCACACTTTCGGCCAGCACTTTCCGGGGGTTCGACTCGGACGAGGACCCGACACAAGACGTCCGTTCCCCGGAGGGGTCACCCTCGGGATCTGCATCAGAACCCTCGTATTGGTGGGACGATAGGCCAGAGGAGCAGTGGCGCAGACGGTGGCTGGAAGGCCCAGGACGAGCAACACCGACAGGAGGAAGTGAGGGAGAGACGGACATGGACGTTTTCGGGGACGACCCTGGTTTCGAGCACGGCGGCACAGAGATGGAAGCGGAGGTGACTGTCGTCGACGAGAGCGGGGAGGAAGACCCGGGAGACTTCAGATGGAGGCCTGCCACGGGAAGCGACCGATACCCGACGTTCGTCCCTTTGCAACAGCAGCCCCCAGCTCCAGCACCGGAAGGAGGGGAGGGGGGAATGGGGGGCTTCGAGGGGGGGATGGATGTCAGGGGTTTAGGAGCAGAAGCACGGGCAAGGGAGGAAACAGAGAGCGAAGGGGAGGAGGCAGAAGAAAAGATGAGTGACGACGACGACCCGAGATCTCCTAGTCTTTCCAGTGAATCAGAGGATTCACAGAAAGGAGCACCAGTGGCGAGGGCAAGGGGGGAGTCTAGGGGGGCACCCCAGGAAGACAGAGCCAGAGAGGACTCAGGGGGGAGCAGCTGGAAATCGGGACCAGCGTCACCGCCAGGAAGCAGGGAAGAGGAAGGGAGCCAGGGGGGAAGCGCTGGCAGCTCACCACAGGAGGGAGGACATGAGTCAGGAGTGGCCACACCTCCACAGGAGGGAGGACATGAGTCGGGGATGGCCACACCTCCATCGGGGAGCGAAGAAACGGTTGAGAGGAAAGTGGAAGGTTGGGCGCGCGCGCCAAGTTCAAATGCAGAGGAAGGCGGCGCAGTAAGCAGCCCCGAAAGAGAGCCAGGTCCTAAAGCCCGGCGCAAGGAGGCAGGAGGGTCTGGGTCAGCGTCAGAAGAATCCCGGAAGGAAGAAGCCCCGGGGGGTAGAGGGACCCAGAGGAGGACAGTCAGGAGGAAAAGGTGGAGCAAGGCTAGGATATTAAGTTGGTGCACACAGGGCGGAGACTCAGACGGAGCTTCGCCGACCTAGCTACTAGGCGTAGAGTTGCGCGCAGCAGCGTGAGAATGGAAACTGTAATTCAATAAAGACTTTTACTTAATGACCGCTGGCTAGCGTGATCCTCTGTGAGCTAGGATCTTCAAGCAGCTCTGACAATGGTGTTTTGTTATTTTGGTCTCTTTACATACACTTTGCGATTTCTGGGTAAATGTGCATTAACACCAAAGAACACGACTTTGAAATAAGCGAAATCCAAGATTGTTTTTTCTGTGTAGATGGAACCCAAAACAACTTGTTTTGCTTTGTTGAGAATTATGACAGTTCGCTTTGCTATTTGTGGGTGAATGAACAACAGTGCAATGCAAGCTTATTCGTCCTCTTTCTATTGACGTCGAACCAATACACCTATGCTTGATTTGAGATAATAACAAACATTTCAATCTGCGGTTTTTGGTTGAATGTGCATTCTAACCCCTAAAACGCCAATTTGAAATAAGCCCCATGTGCGTTATCATCTTATTCCTATGTAGATGGAAGCCAAAATACCTTTTTGCTTTGGTTGTGGTGATTCTGGTGCACACCCAAAAAATACCACGCGAATTGAAATAAGCCCAATCGAAGCATATTCGTCTTTCTTTTACGCATATGTAAGCCGAAATATGGTGTTTTGTTATTTTGGTCTCTTTACATACACTTTGCGATTTCTGGGTAAATGTGCATTAACACCAAAGAACACGACTTTGAAATAAGCGAAATCCAAGATTGTTCTTTCTGTGTAGATGGAACCCAAAACAACTTGTTTTGCTTTGTTGAGAATTATGACAGTTCGCTTTGCTATTTGTGGGTGAATGAAAAACAGTGCAATGCAAGCTTATTCGTCCTCTATCTATTGACGTCGAACCAATACACCTATGCTTGATTTGAGATGATAACAAACATTTCAATCTGCGGTTTTTGGTTGAATGTGCATTCTAACCCCTAAAACACCAATTTGAAATAAGCCCCATGTGCGTTATCATCTTATTCCTATGTAGATGGAAGCCAAAATACCTTTTTGCTTTGGTTGTGGTGATTCTGGTGCACACCCAAAAAATACCACGCGAATTGAAATAAGCCCAATCGAAGCATATTCGTTTTCTCTCTACTCATATGGAAGCGGAAATAAGGTGTTTTGTTACTTTGGTCTCTTTACATACTGTCAGGGGTTTAGGAGCACAGGCGACGGCAAGGGAGGAAACAGAGAGCGAGGGGGAGGAGGCAGAAGAAAAGATGAGTGATGACGACGACCCGAGATCTCCGAGTCTTTGCAGTGAATCAGAAGATTCACAGAAAGGAGCACCAGTGGCCAGGGCAAGGGGGGAGACTAGGGGGACACCCCAGGAAGATAGAACCAGAGGGGACTCAGAGGGGAGCAGTTGGAAATCGGGACCAGCGTCACCGCCAGAGAGCAGGGAAGAGGAAGGGCGCCAGGGATCAAGCCCTGGCAGCTCACAACAGGAGGGAGGGCACGAGTCAGGAGTGGCCACACCTCCATCGGGGAGCGAAGAGACGGTTAGACGGAAGGTGGAAGGTTGGGCGCGCGCGCCAAGTTCAAATGCACAGGAAGGTGGCGCAGTAGGCAGCCCGGAAAGGGAGCCAGGTCCTAAAGCCCGGCGCAAGGAGACAGGAGGGTCCGGGGGGTCAGCGTCAGAAGAATCCCGGAAGGAAGAGACCCCGGGGGGCAGAGGGACCCAGAGAAGAACAGTCAGGCGGAAAAGGTGGAGCAGGGCTAGGATATTAAGTTGGTGTACAAGGGGCGGAGATTCAGACGGAGCTTCGCCGATCTAAGCATAAGACGTAGAGTTGCACGCAGCAGCTTGAGAATGGAAACTGTAACTCAATAAAGACTTTTATTTAATGATCGCTGGCTAGCGTGATCCTCTGTGAGCTAGGATCTGGAAGCAACCCTGACAGTAAGCTCCGTCTCTTGAATTGTGGGCATCCACGGCCACGCGGAGAGGAGAGAAAGCGGGTGCCTACTAGTGAGCTCACGAACGGCAGACAACATGACGGCTGAACAGCAGATAGCGGAACTCAGAGAAGCAGTGTCACGACTGAATGCCGAGGCTCTGGCATCCAGGAAGAGAGAGGAGGACGCAGCTGCCGCCTACAGGGATCTCCAGGTCAGGTTGGAAGTGCTTACGAAGCAAGGGCAACAGACACCCAAACCAGAGGGGATTGGGTTGGGGAGACGCACAGGCGGTCTGGTCTCTCACTTCGATGGGAATTTGCAACAGTACCCCAACTTTAGAGCAGATGTAATGTGTGCACTGCAACTGCTGCACAAAGACTTTAGAGATGAAGAAGAGAAGGTGGTGTTCATCATGTCCCATTTGCATGGAGACGCTAAAGCATGGCTGCGCAATTTGTGGAGAGATAAGGATCCGGCGCTCCAAAATGCGGATGCCTTTATTAAAGCGATGGATGGGTGTCAGAGCTGCTTGAAGATCCTAGCCCACAGAGGATCACGCTAGCCAGCGATCATTAAGTAAAAGTCTTTATTGAGTTACAGTTTCCATCCTCAAGCTGCTGCGTGCAACTCTACGTCTAGTAGCTAGATCGGCGAAGCTCCGTCTGAGTCTCCGCCCCTTGCGCACCAACTTAATATCCTCGCCCTGCTCCACCTTTTCCGCCTGACTATTCTCCTCTGGGTCCCTCTGCCCCCCGGGGTCTCCTCCCTCCGGGATTCTTCTGACGCTGACCCCCCGGACCCTCCTGTCTCCTTGCGCCGGGCTTTAGGACCTGGCTCCCTTTCCGGGCTGCCTCCTGCGCCGCCTTCCGGTGCATTTGAACTTGGCGCGCGCGCCCAACCTTCCACCTTCCGTCTAACCGTCTCTTCGCTCCCCGATGGAGGTGTGGCCACTCCTGACTCGTGTCCTCCCTCCTGTTGTGAGCTGCCGGCGCATGCCCCCTGGCTCCCTTCCTCTTCCCTGCTCTCTGGCGGTGACGCTGGTCCCGATTTCCAACTGCTCTCCTCTGAGTCCCCTCTGGCTCTATCTTCCTGGGGTGCCCCCCTAGACTCCCCCCTTGCCCTGGCCACTGGTGCTCCTTTCTGTGAATCCTCTGATTCACTGGAAAGACTCGGAGATCTCGGGTCGTCGTCATCGCTCATCTTTTCTTCTGCCTCCTCCCCTTCGCTCTCTGTTTCCTCCCTTGCCCTTGCCTCTGCTCCTAAACCCCTGACAATGGGTGTTTTTTATCAAGCATTGACGTGGATCTTGCCCGGAAGGAGGTGCATGGACTAAGGCAAGGGAGGGCCAGCGTAAGGCAGTACCATGCCCGCTTTTTCGCTTTGGTCAGTGCCCTGGAATGGGACAGAGATTCGGCCCCTGTAAGAGACCTTTTTTGGGAGGGATTGCACAGCTCGGTTAAAGATGAAATTGCGAGGGGGGAGAGACCCCGAACCACGCAGGAGATCGTTCAGAGGGCGCTGGCGGTGGGGGTGCGGCTGGAAGAACGTCCGTGGAGCAGGGACGAAGGGCGTGGAGGGCGCGAACCAGCCAGGGGCTCCTCCTTCCTTCCCAGAGAAGCAGCGCGTGCGCAATCCACGCCTCCGCCAGGAGGAGGGGCGGAACCTATGGAGGTTGGAGGTGCAAGGGCTCAGTCAGCAGCCAGAGCCCTAGCACCGGCGACAGTGAAAGCGAAGCCTCCTAGAGGGAACAGGAAGTGTTACATATGTGATGATCCCCAGCATATGGCGAAAGAGTGTCCCCGGAGGCTCCACAAGCACACTGCAGCCTCAGCAATGGTAACTGCAGCAGCGCAGCAAGCAGAACCACAGCAGGGAAACGACGCAGTCTGGCTGGAGGAAGAGGCACTGGGGCCCAGCCAGACGTGTCAGTGAAGAAGTCCCCGGAGATTTTACAGCCCATGGACCCCCTCCCGCCCAAACCAGTAGTAAGGCTCACCGCATCTCTCCAGCAGCCCAATGGAATCACCATGGACGTGCCAATCACCATTGACTCAGGAAGCAATGCGGACTTTATAGGGCAGGACTTCGTCGACCGGCACGCTATACAGTTGCTGCCTGCCACGCTGCCCCTGCAGGTTGTCACGGTGGATGGCAGGGAGCTGCTAGGGGGGCAAGTGGTGAAGCAGACGCCACCAATGGTGATGCGACTTGGGAATCACAGGGAAGTCATCAGCTTCAACGTCACTCAACTATCGGACACGCCCATTGTATTGGGCATGAGTTGGCTGGACAAGCACAGCCCGACGCTGGCTTGGTACCAGAGGCAGCTGACCTTCGGCTCTTCCTTTTGCGCTGAACACTGCATCGTGCCCCGGCAGGAAGGAGAGGAAGAGGAGTCGCAGCTGCAGCTAGGCACGCTGCAAGCGGTTCCCCACAAGTACGCAGAATTTTTGGAGGTTTTCTGCGAGAAGGAGGCAGACAGGCTACCCCCCCACAGACCATATGACTGCAAAATTGACCTGCTGCCGGGGGCGGCGCTGCCCAAAGGGAAGCTGTATTCCATGTCTGAGGACGAACTGCAGGAACTCAAGGAGTTCATAGATCATAATTTGGAGCGCGGTTTCATCCGAGAGTCCAAGGCAGCGGGGGGCAGTCCGGTTTTCTTTGTTAAGAAGCGGGACACGCCCCAAAAAAGACTCGTAGTGGACTACCGCATTTTGAACAGTGTGACCAAGCCATCGGACTTCCCCATGCCCCGAATCGACGACCTCCTCGCAAAGGTACGCAAGGGCAGCGTGTTCACCAAGTTGGACCTGCGAGGGGCGTACAACCTCATTCGCATGCGGGAAGGAGATGAGTGGAAGACAGCCATGTTCGCGCCCCTGGGCACCTACGAATATAGAGTTATGCCTTTTGGATTGCAAAAATGGCTCCCACGTTTTTCAAGCTTTCATGCATCACGTGTTGGCGGGGCTCCTCTACAAGACGTGCGTCTGTTTCTTGGATGACATCCTGATCTTTTCGGAATCGCAGCAGGAGCATGACAGACACGTCAGGGAAGTGCTGAGCAGGTTACAGCAACATAGGCTTTACGCCAAGCTGGAGAAGTGCCAATTCGACGTGACGGAGGTGGATTTCCTGGGCTACAAGTTGTCTGACAAAGGGCTCGCCATGGACAGTGCCAAGGTTCGAGCAGTGTTGGATTGGAAAAGCCCACGCAACCGGAAGGAGGTCCAACGGTTTGTCGGCTTCGCGAACTTCTATCGCAAGTTTATCAAAGGCTTTGCTATGCAGACAGCAGCCATCACGGACACGCTCAGCTCCAAGAAAAAGAAGTTCATCTGGACAGAGCAGGCGGAGCAGTCCTTTCAGGCACTCAAGCGTCTCTTCGCGTCGGAAGAGCAGCTGCTTCATGTCAACCCCAGCAGGCCGATGAGGGTGGAGACAGACGCTTCGGACAGGGCCGTCGGAGCAGTCCTGCTGCAGAAGGACCCGCAGGGGGTTTGGAGACCGGGAGCGTTTACTCGAGGAAGCTCAGCAAGTCCGAACAGAACTACACCATCTGGGACAGGGAGTTGCTGGCCATTCATGCAGCCTTCAAAGCGTGGAGGCCAAGCACACGGTGCAGGTCTGCACAGACCACAAGAATCTGGAGCACTGGCGCACAGCACAGTTCCTGAACCAGAGGCAAATACGTTGGGCTGAGTTCTTTGCGAACTTCGACTTCCGAATAGAGTATGTCCCGGGGGACACCAACATCATGGCGGATGCTCTCTCCCGTAAGCCACAGTATCTGGAGGAGGCAACGCCAGCGGCCGCCATGCACATCTTCGCACCGACAGTGTGGGCGTGCGCTGCGGCAACAGTTGACCTGGAGGCGGTGCGACGAGCGTTGCAGGATGACTCCTTCACGCAAGCAAAGATGGCAGAGGTGCACAGGGGCACGGCAGCAACCGACGAGTTCCAGCTGCGAGATGGATTGCTCATCCATAAAGGGGCCATCTACGGACGGGAGACGACCTTCGCGCCAAGGTACTGCAGCAGCTGCACGACGCGCCCACTGCCGGGCACTTTGGCAAGGAGAAGACGATGGAATTAGTCGCCAGAGACTTCTGGTGGCCCGGAATGAGAGGGGAAGTCACGGACTACGTGGCGAGGTGTGACACCTGCCAGAGGGCCAAACCAGTGCACAGACCGCCGGCCGGACTGCTGGAACCGCTGCAAACGCCGTTCGAACCATGGGAGAGAGTGGCTCTGGACTTTGTCACGGATCTGCCCAGCTCGAGGGGCAAGACGGCTGTGCTGGTGGTGGTAGACCTGTTCTCCAAGATGGCACATTTCATTCCGTGTGCGAAAGTGGCCACGGCGGAACAAACCGCCAAACTATTCATAGATCACGTGTTCAAGGTTCACGGTCTGCCGCGGTCTATTCTGTCCGACCGAGGGCGACAGTTCATCTCGAACTTCTGGCAGAAGCTGATGGGCTTCCTGAACGTCAAGATCAACCTGGCGTCGGCGAGACACCCGCAGACCAACGGGCAAGCGGAGCGGGTCAATGCCATCATGCAGCAGTACCTGAGATGTTATGCGAATCAACAGCCTGCGACGTGGGTGGATTACCTGCCTCTCGCCGAGTTCGCCTACAACAACACGAAGCACGTGTCCACGGGGGTCACGCCGTTCTTCGCCAACAACGGGAGGCACCCCAGAACCTTCCCGGGACTGGAAAGAATGGGGGAGGGCGAGCCGCAGACAGCAGATGCGTTCGCGTCGGAGTTGCAGGAGGTCCACGATCAGCTGCGGCGGCACCTGGAGCTGGCTAAACATGCATACAAGGTACAAGCGGACAAACACAGAAGGCTTGGCGAAGAGATCCATGTGGGAGACTGGGTCTGGTTAGCGGCCCACGCAGTGCCGGCCAGGTCATTGGCGAAGAAGAAACTAGGGCATAAACAACTGGGGCCCTACCAAGTCGAAGAGCAGGTCAACCCGGTGGCTTTCAGGCTGGCGCTTCCGGAGGGCTCCAGGATGCATCCGGTGTTCCACAGATCGGTGCTCACTCCCTACAAGGCACCTCACAGGTTTCAGGAACCAGGAACGGCACCGAGTCCGCTCCGAGAGAGAACCGGGCAAGGGGGAGTGGCACAGGAGGAGCGCATCAACGAAGTCACGGAGATTTTGGACTCCAGATGGGGGGAAGAGGGGGTTGAATACCTTCTCGCCAAGGAGGGCACCCCGGCCAGTGCCAACAGCTGGGTGCCGGGCTACGCTTTAGACGAACCTCTGCTCAAAGAAGAGTTTCATGCCCTCTTCCCACATAGGCCAATGCAAGCAGACTTTTTCGACGACTGGCTTTTCACGCCCACGCTTTCAGCCAGCACGTTCCGGAGGTTCGACTCGGACGAGGAACCGACACGAGAAGCCCGTTCTCAAGAGGGGTCACCCTCGGGATCTGCTTCAGAACCCTCGTATTGGTGGGATGATCGACCAGAGGAGCAGTTCCGCAGAAAGTGGCTGGAGGGTCCAGGACGAGCAACGTCTCCAGAAGGAAGCGAGGGAGAGACGGACATGGACGTTTTCGGGGACGACCCGGGTTTCGAGCACGGCGGCACAGAGATGGAAGCGGAGGTGACCGTCGTCGACGAGAGCAGGAAGGAAGAACCGGAAGACTTCAGATGGAGGCCCGCCACGGGAAGCGAACTGTACCCGACATTCGTCCCCTTGACACGGCAGCACCCAGCTCCCGCACCGGAAGGAGGGGAGGGGGGAAGAGGGGGCTTCGAGGGGGGGATGGATGTCAGGGGTTCAGGAGCAGAGGCGAGGGCTAGGGAGGAAACAGAGAGCGAGGGGGAGGAGGCAGAAGAAATGATGAGTGATGACGACGACCCGAGATCTCCGAGTCTTTCCAGTGAATCAGAAGATTCACAGAAAGGAGCACCAGTAGCCAGGGCAAGGAGGGAGACTAGGGGGACACCCCAGGAAGATAGAGCCAGAGTGGACTCAGAGGGGAGCACTTGGAAATCGGGACCAGCGTCACCGCCAGAGAGCAGGGAAGAGGAAGGGCGCCAGGGATCAAGCCCTGGCAGCTCACAACAGGAGGGAGGGCACGAGTCAGGAGTGGCCACACCTCCATCGGGGAGCGAAGAGACGGTTAGACGGAAGGTGGAAGGTTGGGCGCGCGCGCCAAGTTCAAATACACAGGAAGGTGACGCAGTAGGCAGCCCGGAAAGGGAGCCAGGTCCTAAAGCCCGGCGCAAGGAGACAGGAGGGTCCGGGGGGTCAGCGTCAGAAGAATCCCGGAAGGAAGAGACCCCGGGGGGCAGAGGGACCCAGAGAAGAACAGTTAGGCGGAAAAGGTGGAGCAGGGCTAGGATATTAAGTTGGTGCACAAGGGGCGGAGACTCAGACGGAGCTTCGCCGATCTAAGCATAAGACGTAGAGTTGCACGCAGCAGCTTGAGAATGGAAACTGTAACTCAATAAAGACTTTTATTTAATGATCGCTGGCTAGCGTGATCCTCTGTGAGCTAGGATCTAGAAGCAACTCTGACAATGGTGTTTTGTTATTTTGGTCTCTTTACATACTGTCAGGGGTTTAGGAGCAGAGGGACGGGCAAGGGAGGAAACAGAGAGCGAAGGGGAGGAGGCAGAAGAAAAAATGAGTGATGACGACGACCCGAGATCTCCTAGTCTTTCCAGTGAATCAGAGGATTCACAGAAAGGAGCACCAGTGGCCAGGGCAAGGGGGGAGTCTAGGGGGGCACCCCAGGAAGATAGAGCCAGAGGGGACTCAGGGGGGAGCAGCTGGAAATCGGGACGAGCGTCACCGCCAGGAAGCAGGGAAGAGGAAGGGAGCCAGGGGGGAAGCGCTGGCAGCTCACCACAGGAGGGAGGGCATGAGTCAGGAGTGGCCACACCTCCATCGGGGAGCGAAGAAACGGTTAAGAGGAAAGTGGAAGGTTGGGCGCGCGCGCCAAGTTCAAATGCAGAGGAAGGCGGCGCAGTAAGCAGCCCCGAAAAGGAACCAGGTCCTAAAGCCCGGCGCAAGGAGGCAGGAGGGTCCGGGTCAGCGTCAGAAGAATCCCGGAAGGAAGAAGCCCCGGGGGGTAGAGGGACCCAGAGGAGGACAGTCAGGCGGAAAAGGTGGAGCAAGGCTAGGATATTAAGTTGGTGCACACGGGGCGGAGACTCAGACGGAGCTTCGCCGATCTAGCTACTAGACGTAGAGTTGCGCGCAGCAGCGTGAGAATGGAAACTGTAATTCAATAAAGACTTTTACTTAATGATCGCTGGCTAGCGTGATCCTCTGTGAGCTAGGATCTTCAAGCAGCTCTGACAGTAAGCTCCGTCTCCCGATTGTGGGCATCTACAGCCTCGAGGAGGGGAGAGAAACAGGTGCCTACTAGCGAGCTCACGAATGGCAGACGACATGACGGCTGAGCAGCAGATAGAGGAACTCAGAAAAGCAGTGGCACAACTGAATGCCGAGGCTCTCGCATCCAGGAAGAGAGAGGAGGAGGCAGCTGCCGCCTGCAGGAATCTCCAGGTCAGGTTAGACGTGCTGACAAAGCAGACACCCCGGCAGGAGGGAATTGGGTTGGCGAGACGGACAGGCGGTCTGGTCTCTCACTTCGATGGGAACCTGCAACAGTATCCCAACTTTAGAGCCGACGTACTGTGCGCACTGCAACTGCTGCATAAAGACTTTAGAGATGAGCAAGAGAGAGTGGGATTCATCATGTCCCATTTGCATGGGGATGCTAAAGCATGGCTACGCAATTTATGGAGAGATAAGGATCCGGCGCTCCAGAATGCAGATGCCTTTATTAAAGCGATGGATGGGTGTTTTTTATCAAGTATTGACGTGGATCTTGCACGGAAGGAGGTGCATGGGCTGAGACAAGGGAGGGCCAGCGTCAGGCAGTATCATGCCCGCTTTTTCGCCTTGGTCAGTGCCCTGGAATGGGACAGAGATTCGGCTCCTGTAAGAGACCTCTTTTGGGAGGGGCTGCACAACTCGATTAAAGATGAGATCGCGAGGGGGGAGAGACCCCGAACCACCCAGGAGGTCGTTCAGAGGGCACTGGCAGTGGGGGTGAGGCTGGAAGAACGTCCGTGGAGCAGGGACGAAGGGCGTGGAGGGCGCGAACCAGCCAGGGGCCCCTCCTTCCTTCCCAGAGAAGCAGCGCGGGCGCAATCCACGCCTCCGCCAGGAGGAGGAGCCGAACCTATGGAGGTTGGAGGTGCAAGGGCTCAGTCAGCAACCAGAGCCCTAGCACCGGCAGCAGTGAAAGCGAAGCCTCCTAGAGGGAACAGGAAGTGTTACGTCTGTGAGGAGCCAGGGCATATGGCAAAAGAGTGTCCCCAGAGGCTCCACAAGCTTACTGCAGCCTCGGCAATGGTGACTGCAGCAACGCAGCAAGGGGGACCACAGCAGGGAAACGACGCAGTCTGGCTGGAGGAAGAGGCCCTGGGGCCCAGCCAGACGTGTTAGTGACGCAGTCCCCAGAGGTTTTACAGCCCGTGAACCCCCTCCCGCCCAAACCAGTGGTGAGGCTCACCGCATCTCTCCAGCTGCCCAATGGAATCACCACTGACGTGCCCATCACAGTTGACTCGGGCAGCAACGCGGACTTTATAGGGCAGGACTTTGTCGACAAGCACGCTATACAGTTGCTGCCGGCCACACTGCCCCTGCAGGTTGTCACGGTGGATGGCAGGGAGTTGCTAGGGGGGCAAGTGGTGAAGCAGACGCCGCCCATGGCGATGCGACTTGGAAATCACAAAGAAATCATCAGCTTCAATGTCACTCAACTATCGGATACGCCCATTGTATTGGGAATGAGTTGGCTAGACAAGCACAGCCCAACGCTGGCTTGGTACCAGAGGCAGCTGATCTTCGGCTCTTCCTTTTGTGCTGAACACTGCATCGTGCCCCGGCAGGAAGGAGAGGAAGAGGAGTCACAGCTGCTGCTAGGCACGCTGCAAGCGATTCCCCACAAGTACGCAGAATTTTTGGAAGTTTTCTGCGAGAAGGAGGCAGACAGGCTACCCCCTCACAGACCATATGACTGCAAGATTGACCTGCTGCCGGGGGTGGCGCTGCCTAAGGGGAAACTGTATTCCATGTCAGAGGACGAACTGCATGAACTCAAAGAGTTCATAGATCATAATTTGGAGCGCGGTTTCATCCGAGAGTCCAAGGCAGCGGGGGGCAGTCCAGTATTCTTTGTTAAAAAGCGGGACACGCCCCAAAAAAGACTGGTCGTGGACTATCGCATTTTAAACAATGGGACCAAGCCGTCTGACTTCCCCATGCCCCGAATCGACGACCTCCTGGCGAGGGTGCGGAAGGGGAAAGTGTTCACCAAGTTAGACCTGCGAGGGGCGTACAACCTCATTCGTATGCGGGAGGGAGATGAGTGGAAGACGGCCATGTTCACGCCACTGGGTACCTACGAATACAGAGTTATGCCCTTTGGATTGCAAAATGGCTCCCACGTTTTTCAAGCTTTCATGCATCACGTGTTGGCGGGACTTCTCTACAAGACGTGCGTCTGTTTCTTAGATGACATCCTGATCTTTTCGGAATCGCAGCAGGAGCATGACAGACACGTCAAGGAAGTGCTGACCAGACTAAAGCAACATAGGCTCTACGCCAAGCTGGAGAAGTGCCAATTTGACGTGACGGAGGTGGATTTTCTGGGCTACAAGTTGTCTGACAAGGGGCTCGCCATGGACAGCGCCAAGGTTCGCGCGGTATTGGATTGGAAGAGTCCACGCAACCGGAAGGAGGTCCAGAGGTTTGTCGGCTTTGCGAACTTCTATCGCAAGTTTATCAAGGGCTTCGCTATGCAGACAGCGGCCATCACAGACACGCTTAGCTCCAAGAAAAAGAAGTTCGTTTGGACAGAGGAGGCGGAGCAGTCCTTTCAGGCACTCAAGCGTCTCTTCGCGTCGGAAGAGCAGCTGCTTCACGTCAACCCCAGCAGGCCGATGAGGGTGGAGACAGACGCCTCGGACAGAGCCGTGGGGGCGGTCCTGCTGCAAAAGGACCAGCAGGGGGTGTGGCGACCGGCAGCGTTTTACTCGAGGAAGCTCAGCAAGTCCGAGCAGAACTACACCATCTGGGACAGGGAGTTGCTGGCCATTCATGCAGCGTTCAAAGCGTGGAGGCACTTCCTGATCGGCGCCAAGCACACGGTGCAGGTTTGCACAGACCACAAGAATCTGGAGCACTGGCGCACGGCACAGTTCCTAAACCAGAGGCAGATACGTTGGGCTGAGTTTTTTGCGAACTTCGACTTCCGCATAGAGTATGACACTAACATCATGGCGGACGCCCTCTCCCGTAAGCCACAGTATCTGGAGGACGCAACGCCAGCGGCCGCCATGCACATCTTCGCACCAACAGTATGGGCGTGCGCCGCGGCCACCGTGGACCTGGAGGCGGTGCGACGAGCGTTGCAGGATGACTCCTTCGCGCAAGCAAAGATGGCAGAGGTGCAAAGGGGCACGGCTGCGGCCGACGGTTTCCAGCTACGAGATGGATTGCTCATCCGTAAAGGGGCCATCTACGTGCCGGGAGACGACCTTCGCGCCAAGGTGCTGCAGCAGCTGCACGACGCGCCCACGGCCGGGCACTTTGGCAAGGAGAAGACGGTGGAATTAGTAGCCAGGGATTTCTGGTGGCCTGGAATGAGAGGGGAGGTCGCAGACTACGTGGCGAGGTGTGACACCTGCCAGAGGGCCAAACCAGTACACAAACCGCCGGCCGGACTGTTGGAACCGCTGCAAACTCCGGTCGAACCTTGGGAAAGGGTGGCCCTGGACTTTGTCACGGATCTGCCCAGCTCGAGGGGCAAGACGGCAGTGCTGGTGGTGGTGGACCTGTTTTCCAAGATGGCGCATTTCATTCCGTGTGCTAAGGTGGCCACGGCGGAGCAAACCGCCAAACTGTTCATAGACCACGTGTTCAAGGTTCACGGTCTGCCACGGTCTATTCTGTCCGACCGGGGGCGGCAGTTCATCTTGAATTTCTGGCAGAAGCTGATGGGCTTCCTGAACGTCAAGATCAACCTGGCGTCGGCGAGACACCCGCAGACCAACGGGCAAGCGGAGCGGGTCAATGCCATCATGCAGCAGTACCTGAGATGTTATGCAAATCAACAGCCTGCGACGTGGGTGGATTACCTGCCGCTTGCCGAGTTCGCCTACAACAACACGAAGCACGTGTCCACGGGGGTCACGCCGTTCTTCGCCAACAACGGGAGGCACCCCAGAACCTTCCCGGGACTGGAAAGAATGGGGGAGGGGGAGCCGCAGACAGCAGATGCGTTCGCGTCGGAGCTGCAGGAAGTCCACGATCAGCTGAGGCGCCACCTGGAGCTGGCCAAGCACGCACACAAGGTACAAGCGGACAAGCACAGAAGGGTTGGCGAAGAGCTCCACGTGGGAGACTGGGTTTGGTTAGCAGCCCACGCAGTGCCGGCCAGGTCGTTGGCCAAGAAGAAACTAGGGCATAAACAACTGGGGCCCTACCAAGTCGAAGAGCAGGTCAACCCGGTAGCTTTCAGACTGGCACTTCCGGAGGGTTCCAGAATGCATCCGGTATTCCACAGATCGGTGCTCACTCCCTACAAGGCACCGCACAGGTTCCAGGAACCCGGAACGGCGCCGAGTCCGGTCAGAGACAGAACAGGGCACGCGGGAGTGGCACAGAAGGAGCGCATCAACGAAGTCACGGAGATTTTGGACTCCAGATGGGGGGAAGAGGGGGTAGAATACTTTCTCGCCAAGGAGGGCACCCCGGCCAGTGCGAACAGCTGGGTGCCGGGCTACGCCTTGGACGAACCTCTCCTCAAAGACGAGTTTCATGCCCTCTTCCCCCATAGACCTATGCCAGCAGACTTTTTCGACGACTGGCTTTTCACACCCACGCTTTCGGCCTGCACTTTCCGGGGCTTCGACTCGGATGAGGACCCGACACAAGACGTCCATTCCCCGGAGGGGTCACCCTCGGGATCTGCATCAGAACCCTCGTATTGGTGGGACGATAGACCAGAGGAGCAGTTCCGCAGACGGTGGCTGGAAGGCCCAGGACGAGCAACACCGCCAGGAGGAAGTGAGGGAGAGACGGACATGGACGTTTTCGGGGACGACCCTGGTTTCGAGCACGGCGGCACAGAGATGGAAGCGGAGGTGACCGTTGTCGATGAGAGCAGGGAGGAAGACCCGCGAGACTTCAGATGGAGGCCCGCCACGGGAAGCGACCGATATCCGACGTTCGTCCCTTTGCAACAGCAGCCCCCAGCTCCAGCACCGGAAGGAGGGGAGGGGGGAATGGGGGGCTTCGAGGGGGGGATGGATGTCAGGGGTTTAGGAGCAGAGGGACGGGCAAGGGAGGAAACAGAGAGCGAAGGGGAGGAGGCAGAAGAAAAAATGAGTGATGACGACGACCCGAGATCTCCTAGTCTTTCCAGTGAATCAGAGGATTCACAGAAAGGAGCACCAGTGGCCAGGGCAAGGGGGGAGTCTAGGGGGGCACCCCAGGAAGATAGAGCCAGAGGGGACTCAGGGGGGAGCAGCTGGAAATCGGGACGAGCGTCACCGCCAGGAAACAGGGAAGAGGAAGGGAGCCAGGGGGGAAGCGCTGGCAGCTCACCACAGGAGGGAGGGCATGAGTCAGGAGTGGCCACACCTCCATCGGGGAGCGAAGAAACGGTTAAGAGGAAAGTGGAAGGTTGGGCGCGCGCGCCAAGTTCAAATGCAGAGGAAGGCGGCGCAGTAAGCAGCCCCGAAAGGGAACCAGGTCCTAAAGCCCGGCGCAAGGAGGCAGGAGGGTCCGGGTCAGCGTCAGAAGAATCCCGGAAGGAAGAAGCCCCGGGGGGTAGAGGGACCCAGAGGAGGACAGTCAGGCGGAAAAGGTGGAGCAAGGCTAGGATATTAAGTTGGTGCACACAGGGCGGAGACTCAGACGGAGCTTCGCCGATCTAGCTACTAGACGTAGAGTTGCACGCAGCAGCGTGAGAATGGAAACTGTAATTCAATAAAGACTTTTACTTAATGATCGCTGGCTAGCGTGATCCTCTGTGAGCTAGGATCTTCAAGCAGCTCTGACACATACACTTTGCGATTTCTGGGTAAATGTGCATTAACACCAAAGAACACGACTTTGAAATAAGCGAAATCCAAGATTGTCCTTTCTGTGTAGATGGAACCCAAAACAACTTGTTTTGCTTTGTTGAGAATTATGACAGTTCGCTTTGCTATTTGTGGGTGAATGAAAAACAGTGCAATGCAAGCTTATTCGTCCTCTTTCTATTGACGTCGAACCAATACACCTATGCTTTATTTGGGCTCATAACAAACATTTCACTGCGGTTTTTGGTTGAATGTGCATTCTAACCCCTAAAACACCAATTTGAAATAAGCCCCATAAGTGCGTTATCATCTTATTCCTATGTAGATGGAAGCCAAAATACCTTTTTGCTTTGTTTGTGGTGATTCTGGTGCACACCCAAAAAATACCACGCGAATTGAAATAAGCCCAATCGAAGCATATTCGTCTTCCTATTACGCATATGTAAGCCGAAATATGGTGTTTTGTTATTTTGGTCTCTTTACATACACTTTGCGATTTCTGGGTAAATGTGAATTAACACCAAAGAACACGACTTTGAAATAAGCGAAATCCAAGATTGTTCTTTCGCAAAAGGAAGAGCCGAAGGTCAGCTGCCTCTGGTACCAAGCCAGCGTCGGGCTATGCTTGTCCAGCCAACTCATGCCCAATACAATGGGCGTGTCCGATAGTTGAGTGACGTTGAAGCTGATGACTTCCCTGTGATTCCCAAGTCGCATCACCATTGGTGGCGTCTGCTTCACCACTTGCCCCCCTAGCAGCTCCCTGCCATCCACCGTGACAACCTGCAGGGGCAGCATGGCAGGCAGCAACTGTATAGCGTGCCGGTCGACAAAGTCCTGCCCTATAAAGTCCGCATTGCTTCCTGAGTCAATGGTGATTGGCACGTCCATGGTGATTCCATTGGGCAGCTGGAGAGATGCGGTGAGCCTTACTACTGGTTTGGGCGGGAGGGGGTCCATGGGCTGTAAAATCTCTGGGGACTGCTTCACTGAGACGTCTGGCTGGGCCCCAGTGCCTCTTCCTCCAGCCAGACTGCGTCGTTTCCCTGCTGTGGTTCTGCTTGCTGCGTTGCTGCAGTTACCATTGCTGAGGCTGCAGTGTGCTTGTGGAGCCTCCGGGGACACTCTTTCGCCATATGCTGTGGATCATCACATATGTAACACTTCCTGTTCCCTCTAGGAGGCTTCGCTTTCACTGTTGCCGGTGCTAGGGCTCTGGCTGCTGACTGAGCCCTTGCACCTCCCACCTCCATAGGTTCCGCCCCTCCTCCGGGCGGAGGCGTGGATTGCGCACGCGCTGCTTCTCTGGGAAGGAAGGAGGAGCCCCTGGCTGGTTCGCGCCCTCCACGCCCTTCGTCCCTGCTCCACGGACGTTCTTCCAGCCGCACCCCCACCGCCAGCGCCCTCTGAACGATCTCCTGCGTGGTCCGGGGTCTCTCCCCCCTCGCAATTTCATCTTTAACCGAGCTGTGCAATCCCTCCCAAAAGAGGTCTCTTACAGGGGCCGAATCTCTGTCCCATTCCAGGGCACTGACCAAAGCGAAAAAGCGGGCATGGTACTGCCTTACGCTGGCCCTCCCTTGCCTTAGTCCATGCACCTCCTTCCGGGCAAGATCCACGTCAATGCTTGATAAAAAGCACCCATCCATCGCTTTAATAAAGGCATCCGCATTTTGGAGCGCAGGATCCTTATCTCTCCACAAATTGAGCAGCCATGCTTTAGCGTCTCCATGCAAATGGGACATGATGAACACCACCTTCTCTTCTTCATCTCTAAATTCTTTGTTCAGCAGTTGCAGTGCACACATTACATCTGCTCTAAAGTTGGGGTACTGTTGTAAATTCCCATCGAAGTGAGAGACCAGACCGCCTGTGCGTCTCCCCAACCCAATCCCCTCTGGTTTGGGTGTCTGTTGCCCTTGCTTCGTAAGCACTTCCAACCTGACCTGGAGATCCCTGTAGGCGGCAGCTGCGTCCTCCTCTCTCTTCCTGGATGCCAGAGCCTCGGCATTCAGTCGTGACACTGCTTCTCTGAGTTCTGCTATCTGCTGTTCGGCCGTCATATTGTCTGCCGTTCGTGAGCTCGCTAGTAGGCCCTCGCTTTCTCTCCTCTCCGCGAGGCCGTGGATGCCCACAATTTAAGAGAGACGGAGCTTACTGTCAGGGTTGCTTCCAGATCCTAGCTCACAGAGGATCACGCTAGCCAGCGATCATTAAATAAAAGTCTTTATTGAGTTACAGTTTCCATTCTCAAGCTGCTGCGTGCAACTCTACGTCTTATGCTTAGATCGGCGAAGCTCCGTCTGAATCTCCGCCCCTTGTACACCAACTTAATATCCTAGCCCTGCTCCACCTTTTCCGCCTGACTGTTCTTCTCTGGGTCCCTCTGCCCCCCGGGGTCTCTTCCTTCCGGGATTCTTCTGACGCTGACCCCCCGGACCCTCCTGTCTCCTTGCGCCGGGCTTTAGGACCTGGCTCCCTTTCCGGGCTGCCTACTGCGCCACCTTCCTGTGCATTTGAACTTGGCGCGCGCGCCCAACCTTCCACCTTCCGTCTAACCGTCTCTTCGCTCCCCGATGGAGGTGTGGCCACTCCTGACTCGTGCCCTCCCTCCTGTTGTGAGCTGCCAGCGCTTGATCCCTGGCGCCCTTCCTCTTCCCTGCTCTCTGGCGGTGACGCTGGTCCCGATTTCTAACTGCTCCCCTCTGAGTCCCCTCTGGCTCTATCTTCCTGGGGTGTCCCCCTAGTCTCCCCCCTTGCCCTGGCCACTGGTGCTCCTTTCTGTGAATCTTCTGATTCACTGGAAAGACTCGGAGATCTTGGGTCGTCGTCATCACTCATCTTTTCTTCTGCCTCCTCCCCCTCGCTCTCTGTTTCCTCCCTTGCCCTCGCCTCTGCTCCTGAACCCCTGACAATTTCAATCTGCGGTTTTTGGTTGAATGTGCATTCTAACCCCTAAAATACCAATTTGAAATAAGCCCCATGTGCGTTATCATCTTATTCCTATGTAGATGGAAGCCAAAATACCTTTTTGCTTTGGTTGTGGTGATTCTGGTGCACACCCAAAAAATACCACGCGAATTGAAATAAGCCCAATCGAAGCATATTCGTCTTCTCTCTACTCATATGGAAGCGGAAATATGGTGTTTTGTTACTTTGGTCTCTATACATACACTTTGCGATTTTTGGGTAAATGTGCATTAAAACCAAAGAACACGACTTTGAAACAAGCTAAATCCAAGATTGTCCTTTCTGTGTAGATGGAACCCAAAACAACTTGTTTTGCCTTCTTGAGAATTATGACAGTTCGCTTTGCTATTTGTGGCTGAATGAACAACAACAGTGCAATGCAAGATTATTCGTCCTCTTTCTACTGAGGTCGAACCAATACACCTATGCTTGATTTGGGCTCATAACAAACATTTCAATGCGATACTTGGTTGAATGTGCATTCTAACCCCTAAAACACCAATTTGAAATAAGCCCCATAAGTGCGTTATCATTCCTATGTAGATGGAAGCCAAAATACCTTTTTGCTTTGGTTGTGGTGATTCTGGTGCACACCCAAAAAATACCACTCGAATTGAAATAAGCCCAATCGAAGCATATTCGTCTTCCTATTACGCATATGTAAGCCGAAATATGGTGTTTTGTTATTTTGGTCTCTTTACATACACTTTGCGATTTCTGGGTAAATGTGCATTAACACCAAAGAACACGACTTTGAAATAAGCGAAATCCAAGATTGTTCTTTCTGTGTAGTTGGAACCCAAAACAACTTGTTTTGCTTTGGCGAGAATTATGACAGTTCGCTTTGCTATTTGTGGGTGAATGAACAACAGTTCAATGCAAGCTTATTCGTCCTCTTTCTATTGACGTCGAACCAATACACCTATGCTTGATTTGAGATAATAACAAACATTTCAATCTGCGGTTTTGTGGTTGAATGTGCATTCTAACCCCTAAAACACCAATTTGAAATAAGCCCCATGTGCGTTATCATCTTATTCCTATGTAGATGGAAGCCAAAATACCTTTTTGCTTTGGTTGTGGTGATTCTGGTGCACACCCAAAAAATACCACGCGAATTGAAATAAGCCCAATCGAAGCATATTCGTCTTCTCTCTACTCATATGGAAGCGGAAATATGGTGTTTTGTTACTTTGGTCTCTTTACATACACTTGGCGATTTCTGGGTAAATGTGCATTAAAACCAAAGAACACGACTTTGAAACAAGCTAAATCCAAGATTGTCCTTTCTGTGTAGATGGAACCCAAAACAACTTGTTTTGCCTTGTTGAAAATTATGACAGTTCGCTTTGCTATTTGTGGCTGAATGAACAACAACAGTGCAATGCAAGCTTATTCGTCCTCTTTCTACTGAGGTCGAACCAATACACCTATGCTTGATTTGGGCTCATAACAAACATTTCAATGCTGTCAGGGGTTCAGGAGCAGAGACGCAGAGAAGGGAGGAGACAGAGAGCGAGGGGGAGGAATACGAAGGAAGGATGAGTGGGGATGACGACCCGAGGTCACCGAGCCTGTCTAGCGAGTCCGAGGATTCCCAGAAGGGAGCGCCAGCAGCCAGAGCAAGGGGGGAGAGCAGGGGGACACCCCAGGAAGAAGGGTCCAGAGAGGGATCAGAAAGCAGCAGTTGGAGATCGGGACCCACGTGCCCAGCCGGGAGCAGCGGGGAGAAAGGGGACCAGATATCGGGCTCCGGAGACTTTCAGAAGGAGGGAGGGCATGAGTCAGGAGTAGTCACGCCCACCTCGGGGAGCGAGGAAACGATCAAGAGGAAAGTGGAGAGTTGGGCGCGCGCGCCAAGTTCAAATGTAGCGGAAGCTGGCGCAGTCAGCAGCCCAGAGAGTGAGCCGGGTCCCAAAGCCCGCCGCAAGGAGGCGGAAGGGTCAGGGGGGTCCGCGTCAGAAGAGAGTAGGAAGGGAGAGACCCAGGGGGGCAGAAGGACCCAGAGACGGAAGGAAAGGCGCAGGAGGTGGAGCAAGGCTAGGGTATTAAGCTGGTGCGCTAGAGGCGGAGACTCAGACGGGTCTACGTCGTTCTGACCTAGAAGAAGTAGGGCTGCACATTGCAGTTTGGAAATGGAACCTGTAATCCAATAAAGACTCTTTGAAACTGAACGCTGGCTGACTTGGTCCTATGTGAGCTGGGACTGGGAGGCAGCCCTGACAGTAAGACCCGTCTCCTTAAGCTTCTGACACCTGATACCTCGCAGCGGAGACAGAAGCAGCTGGAGGAGGGGATCGGTGTTTGGGAGCAAGCTCACGACGGTTGGCAGAGATGACGGAAGCAGAGAAAGTTTCAGCGCTGCAACAGGCAGTTACCCAATTGAATGCGGAGGTACTGGCATCCAAGAAAAGGGAGGAGGATGCGGCAGCCGCCTACCGAGATCTCCACGCCAGGTTTGAAGCATGGGTTAAGCATGGGCAGCCAGGACCCAGACCGGAGGGGGTTGGGTTGGCACGGAGAGCAGGAGGGCTGGTGGCTCACTTCGATGGGAATTTACAACAGTACCCCAACTTTCGAGCAGATGTAATGTGCGCACTGCAACTGCTGGCAAAAGACTTTAGAGATGAGGAAGAGAAAGTGGGGTTTATACTATCCCATTTGCATGGGGATGCTAAAGCGTGGCTACGCAATTTGTGGAGGGATAAAGATCCGGCGCTTCAGAGTGCAGATGCCTTTATCAAAGCGATGGATGCGTGTTTTTTGTCTACCATTGATGTGGATCTTGCCCGATGGGAGATTCATGGACTGCAACAAGGGAGGGCGAGCGTCCGGCAGTACCACGCCCGCTTTTTTGCGCTGGTCAGTGCATTGGAATGGGACCGGGATTCGCCCCCAGTCAGGGACCTGTTCTGGGAGGGTCTAAGCTCTGCTGTGAAGGATGAAATTGCGAGGGGGGAGAGGCCCCGAAGCACGCAGGAGGTGGTCCAAAGGGCGCTGACTGTGGGGGTGAGGCTGGAAGAACGTCCATGGTGCAGAGATGAAGGACGTGGAGGGCGCGAAGCAGCGAGAAGTTTCTCTTCCGTTCCAAGGGAAGCAGCGCGTGCGCAATCCACACCTCCGCCAGGAGGGGGGGTGGAACCGATGGAGGTGGGAGGCGCCAGGGCTCAGTCAGCTACCAGAGCCTCTGCACCGACGGCAGTCAAGACTAAACCTCCTAGAGGGACCAGGAAGTGTTACATATGCGACAGCCCTCAACACTTGGCGAAAGAGTGTCCCCAGAGGAGCTCCAAGCACACTGCAGCCTCCGCAACGGTGAAAGCGGCCACGCAATACAGCGAAACCCAGCAGGGAAACGACGATGTCTGGCTGGAGACAGAGGCACTGGGGCCCAGCCAGACGCATCAGTGAAGCAGTCCCCAGCGATATTGCAACCCACAGACCCCCTCCCGCCCAAACCAGTAGTGCAGCTCACAGCGTCTCTCCAGCTACCCAATGGCGTAACTATAGAAGTGCCGCTTTCTGTGGATTCTGGAAGCAACGCAGACTTTATAGCACAGGATTTTGTGGAGCAGCACGCTATAAAGCTACTGCCTGCCACTCTGCCCCTGCAAGTCGTCACAGTGGATGGCAGAGAGTTGCTAGGGGGGCAGGTGGTGAAGCAGACGCCGCCAATGGTGATGCAACTTGGTAACCACAGGGAAGTCATCAGTTTTAATGTCACCCGACTGTCGGACACGCCCATTGTGTTGGGCATGAGTTGGCTGGACAGGCACAGTCCAACGCTGGCTTGGTACCAGAGACAGCTGATCTTCGGCTCCTCTTACTGCGCAGAACACTGCATCCTGCCCAGACAGGAGGGGGAGGAGGAGGAATCACAACTGCAGTTGGGAACGTTGCAAGCAGTCCCCCACAAATACGCGGAATTTCTGGAGGTCTTCTGCGAGAAAGAGGCAGACAAGCTACCACCGCACAGGCAATATGACTGCAAGATTGACCTCCTGCCGGGGGCGACGCTGCCGAAGGGGAAGCTATATTCCATGTCTGAGGACGAACTACAGGAACTCAAGCAGTTCATAGATCACAATTTGCAGCGCGGTTTCATCCGGGAGTCCGCAGCGGTAGGGGGCAGTCCTGTTTTCTTCGTGAAGAAGAAGGACACGCCCCAAAAAAGATTGGTTGTGGATTACCGCCTCTTAAACAAGATGACCAAGCCCTCCGATTTCCCCATGCCCAGGATTGACGACCTGCTGGCGACGGTGCGCAAGGGACGCGTGTTCACCAAGTTGGACCTGCGGGGAGCGTACAATCTCATCCGCATGAGGGAGGGCGATGAGTGGAAGACAGCCATGTTCACGCCTCTGGGCACCTACGAATACAGAGTGATGCCGTTTGGTTTGCAAAACGGTTCTCACTGTTTTCAAGCTTTCATGCATCACGTGTTGGCGGGACTCCTCTACAAGAAGTGCGTCTGCTTTCTGGATGACATCCTGATATTCTCTGACTCGCAGCAAGCACACGACCAGGACGTTCGGGAGGTGCTGAAGAGGCTGCAGCAGCATAGACTGTACGCCAAACTGGAGAAGTGCCAGTTCGACACGACGGAGGTGGATTTCTTGGGTTACAAGCTGTCGGACAAGGGGCTAGCCATGGACAGCGCCAAGGTTCGTGCGGTGTTGGATTGGAAGAGCCCGCGCAACCGGAAGGAGGTCCAGAGGTTTGTAGGATTCGCCAACTTCTATCGCAAGTTTATCAAGGGGTTCGCGATGCAGACGGCAGCTATTACGGACACGCTAAGCTCCAAGAAAAAGAAATTCATCTGGACGGAGCAGGCGGAGCGGTCCTTTCAGACACTCAAGCGTCTCTTCGCGTCGGAAGAGCAACTGTTGCATATCGACCCCAGCAGACCGCTGCGGGTTGAGACAGACGCGTCTGATAGAGCAGTGGGAGCGGTCCTGCTGCAGAGGGACCCACAGGGGGTCTGGAGGCCGGGGGCATTCTACTCCAGAAAGCTCAGCAAGTCGGAGCAGAACTACACCATCTGGGATAGGGAGCTGCTTGCCATTCATGCAGCTTTCAAGGCGTGGAGGCACTTCCTGATCGGCGCCAAGCACACGGTGCAGGTCTGCACGGACCACAAGAACCTGGAGCACTGGCGCACGGCTCGGTTCCTGAACCAGAGGCAGATACGTTGGGCGGAGTTCTTTGCTGACTTCAATTTCCGAATTGAGTACGTCCTGGGCGACACCAACATCATGGCGGATGCACTGTCCCGAAAACCGCAATACCTCGAAGAGGCGACGCCAGTGGCAGCCATGCACATCTTCGCGCCAACAGCGTGGGCGTGCGCGTCAGCCACAGTAGACCTGGATGCGGTGCGACGGGCGTTGCAGGACGACTCATTCGCGCAGGCGAAGATGGCAGAGGTGCACAAGGGCACGGCGAAGGGCGACGAGTTCCAGATACGAGACGGCTTGCTCTTGCGTAAAGGGGCCATCTACGTGCCGGGAGACGAACTTCGCGCCAGGGTACTGCAGCAGCTGCACGACGCACCCACGGCCGGGCACTTTGGCACAGAAAAAACGGTGGAATTGGTCGCAAGAGACTTTTGGTGGCCCAGACTGAGGGGGGAAGTCGCGGACTACGTCGCGAGGTGCGACACCTGCCAGAGGGCCAAGCCGGTGCACAAACCACCGGCGGGACTGCTGGAACCGCTGCAAACGCCGTTTGAACCATGGGAGAGAGTGGCCCTGGACTTTGTCACGGATCTACCCAGCTCGAGAGGCAAGACAGCTGTACTAGTGGTGGTGGACTTGTTCACCAAGATGGCTCATTTCATACCGTGCGCGAAGGTGGCCACGGCAGAACAAACAGCCAAACTGTACATAGATCACGTGTTCAAAGTGCACGGGCTGCCGCGGTCTATACTGTCCGACCGCGGGCGCCAGTTCATCTCGAATTTCTGGCAAAAGCTGATGGGCTTCCTGAACGTCAAGATCAACCTGACATCAGCAAGACACCCGCAGACCAACGGGCAAGCGGAGAGGGTCAATGCCATTGTCAGGGGTTCAGGAGCAGAGACGCAGAGAAGGGAGGAGACAGAGAGCGAGGGGGAGGAATACGAAGGAAGGATGAGTGGGGATGACGACCCGAGATCACCGAGCCTGTCTAGCGAGTCCGAGGATTCCCAGAAGGGAGCGCCAGCAGCCAGAGCAAGGGGGGAGAGCAGGGGGACACCCCAGGAAGAAGGGTCCAGAGAGGGATCAGAAAGCAGCAGTTGGAGATCGGGACCCACGTGCCCAGCCGGGAGCAGCGGGGAGAAAGGGGACCAGATATCGGGCTCCGGAGACTTTCAGAAGGAGGGAGGGCATGAGTCAGGAGTAGTCACGCCCACCTCGGGGAGCGAGGAAACGATCAAGAGGAAAGTGGAGAGTTGGGCGCGCGCGCCAAGTTCAAATGTAGCGGAAGCTGGCGCAGTCAGCAGCCCAGAGAGTGAGCCGGGTCCCAAAGCCCGCCGCAAGGAGGCGGAAGGGTCAGGGGGGTCCGCGTCAGAAGAGAGTAGGAAGGGAGAGACCCAGGGGGGCAGAAGGACCCAGAGACGGAAGGAAAGTACAAGAATATTTGGCTAGTTTAGATGTATTCAAGTCTCCAGGGCCAGATGAACTGCATCCAAGAGTATTAAAAGAACTGGCAGATGTGATCTCAGAACCACTGGCAGTCATCTTTGAGAATTCCTGGAGAACAGGCGAAGTCCCGGCAGACTGGAGGAGGGCAAATGTTGTCCCTATTTTCAAAAAGGGGAAAAGAGAGGACCCAAATAATTACCGCCCAGTCAGTCTGACATCAATAGCAGGGAAGATTCTGGAGCAGATCATTAAGCAAACAGTCTGTGAGCACCTAGAAAGGAATGCTGTGATCACCAATAGTCAGCATGGATTTCTGAAAAATAAGTCATGTCAGACTAACCTGATCTCGTTTTTTGACAGAATTACAAGCCTGGTAGATGAAAGGAATGCAGTGGATGTAGCCTACCTTGATTTCAGCAAGGCATTTGACAAGGTGCCCCATGATATTCTTGTAAAGAAGCTGGTAAAATGCGGTCTTGACTATGCTACCACTCAGTGGATTTGTAACTGGCTGACTGACCGAACCCAAAGGGTGCTCATCAATGGTTCGTCTTCATCCTGGAGAAGAGTGACTAGTGGGGTGCCACAGGGTTCTGTCTTGGGCCCGGTCTTATTCAACATCTTTATCAACGACTTGGATGATGGACTCAAGGGCATCCTGATCAAATTTGCAGATGACACCAAACTGGGAGGGGTGGCTAACACCCCAGAGGACAGGATCACACTTCAAAACGACCTTGACAGATTAGAGAACTGGGCAAAAATAAACAAGATGAATTTTAACAGGGAGAAATGTAAAGTATTGCACTTGGGCAAAAAAAATGAGAGGCACAAATACAAGATGGGTGACACCTGGCTTGAGAGCAGTACATGTGAAAAGGATCTAGGAGTCTTGGTTGACCACAAACTTGACATGAGCCAACAGTGTGACACGACAGCTAAAAAAGCCAATGCAATTCTGGGCTGCATCAATAGGAGTATAGCATCTAGATCAAGGGAAGTAATAGTGCCACTGTATTCTGCTCTGGTCAGACCACACCTGGAGTACTGTGTCCAGTTCTGGGCACCACAATTCAAGAAGGACACTGACAAACTGGAACGTGTCCAGAGGAGGGCAACCAAAATGGTCAAAGGCCTGGAAACGATGCCTTATGAGGAACGGCTAAGGGAGCTGGGCATGTTTAGCCTGGAGAAGAGGAGGTTAAGGGGTGATATGATAGCCATGTTCAAATATATAAAAGGATGTCACATAGAGGAGGGAGAAAGGTTGTTTTCTGCTGCTCCAGAGAAGCGGACACGGAGCAATGGATCCAAACTACAAGAAAGAAGATTCCACCTAAACATTAGGAAGAACTTCCTGACAGTAAGAGCTGTTCGACAGTGGAATTTGCTGCCAAGGAGTGTGGTGGAGTCTCCTACTTTGGAGGTCTTTAAGCAGAGGCTTGACAACCATATGTCAGGAGTGCTCTGATGGTGTTTCCTGCTTGGCAGGGGGTTGGACTCGATGGCCCTTGTGGTCTCTTCCAACTCTATGATTCTATGATTCTATTCTATGATTCTATGAAAGGCGCAGGAGGTGGAGCAAGGCTAGGGTATTAAGCTGGTGCGCTAGAGGCGGAGACTCAGACGGGTCTTCGTCGTTCTGACCTAGAAGAAGTAGGGCTGCACATTGCAGTTTGGAAATGGAACCTGTAATCCAATAAAGACTCTTTGAAACTGAACGCTGGCTGACTTGGTCCTATGTGAGCTGGGACTGGGCGGCAGCCCTGACAGTAAGACCGGTCTGCAAAGCTTCTGACACCTGATACCTCGCAGCGGAGACAGAAGCAGCTGGAGGAGGGGATCGGTGTTTGGGAGCAAGCTCACGACGGTTGGCAGAGATGACGGAAGCAGAGAAAGTTTCAGCGCTGCAACAGGCAGTTACCCAATTGAATGCGGAGGTACTGGCATCCAAGAAAAGGGAGGAGGATGCGGCAGCCGCCTACCGAGATCTCCACGCCAGGTTTGAAGCATGGGTTAAGCACGGGCAGCCAGGACCCAGACCGGAGGGGGTTGGGTTGGCACGGAGAGCAGGAGGGCTGGTGGCTCACTTCGATGGGAATTTACAACAGTACCCCAACTTTCGAGCAGATGTAATGTGCGCACTGCAACTGCTGGCAAAAGACTTTAGAGATGAGGAAGAGAAAGTGGGGTTTATACTATCCCATTTGCATGGGGATGCTAAAGCGTGGCTACGCAATTTGTGGAGGGATAAAGATCCGGCGCTTCAGAGTGCAGATGCCTTTATCAAAGCGATGGATGCGTGTTTTTTGTCTACCATTGATGTGGATCTTGCCCGACGGGAGATTCATGGACTGCAACAAGGGAGGGCGAGCGTCCGGCAGTACCACGCCCGCTTTTTTGCGCTGGTCAGTGCATTGGAATGGGACCGGGATTCGCCCCCAGTCAGGGACCTGTTCTGGGAGGGTCTAAGCTCTGCTGTGAAGGATGAAATTGCGAGGGGGGAGAGGCCCCGAAGCACGCAGGAGGTGGTCCAAAGGGCGCTGACTGTGGGGGTGAGGCTGGAAGAACGTCCATGGTGCAGAGATGAAGGACGTGGAGGGCGCGAAGCAGCGAGAAGTTTCTCTTTCGTTCCAAGGGAAGCAGCGCGTGCGCAATCCACACCTCCGCCAGGAGGGGGAGTGGAACCTATGGAGGTGGGAGGCGCCAGGGCTCAGTCAGCTACCAGAGCCTCTGCACCGACGGCAGTCAAGACTAAACCTCCTAGAGGGACCAGGAAGTGTTACATATGCGACAGCCCTCAACACTTGGCGAAAGAGTGTCCCCAGAGGAGCTCCAAGCACACTGCAGCCTCCGCAACGGTGAAAGCGGCCACGCAATGCAGCGAAGCCCAGCAGGGAAACGACGATGTCTGGCTGGAGACAGAGGCACTGGGGCCCAGCCAGACGCATCAGTGAAGCAGTCCCCAGCGATATTGCAACCCACGGACCCCCTCCCACCCAAACCAGTAGTGCAGCTCACAGCATCTCTCCAGCTACCCAATGGCGTCACTATCGAAGTGCCGCTTTCTGTGGATTCTGGAAGCAACGCAGACTTTATAGCACAGGATTTTGTGGAGCAGCACGCTATAAAGCTACTGCCTGCCACTCTGCCCCTGCAAGTCGTCACAGTAGATGGCAGAGAGTTGCTAGGGGGGCAGGTGGTGCAGCAGACGCCACCAATGGTGATGCAACTTGGTAACCACAGGGAAGTCATCAGTTTTAATGTCACCCGACTGTCGGACACGCCCATTGTGTTGGGCATGAGTTGGCTGGACAGGCACAGTCCAACGCTGGCTTGGTACCAGAGACAGCTGATCTTCGGCTCCTCTTACTGCGCAGAACACTGCATCCTGCCCAGGCAGGAGGGGGAGGAGGAGGACTCACAACTGCAGTTGGGAACGTTGCAAGCAGTTCCCCACAAATACGCGGACTTTCTGGAGGTTTTCTGCGAGAAAGAGGCAGACAAGCTACCACCGCACAGGCAATATGACTGCAAGATTGACCTCCTGCCAGGGGCGACGCTGCCGAAGGGGAAGCTATATTCCATGTCTGAGGACGAACTACAGGAACTCAAACAGTTCATCGATCACAATTTGCAGCGCGGTTTCATCCGGGAGTCCAGCGCAGTAGGGGGCAGTCCTGTTTTCTTCGTGAAGAAGAAGGACACGCCCCAAAAAAGATTGGTCGTGGATTACCGCCTCTTAAACAGAATGACCAAGCCCTCCGATTTCCCCATGCCCAGGATTGACGACCTGCTGGCGACGGTGCGCAAGGGACGCGTGTTCACCAAGTTGGACCTGCGAGGAGCGTACAATCTCATCCGCATGAGGGAGGGCGATGAGTGGAAGACAGCCATGTTCACGCCTCTGGGCACCTACGAATACAGAGTGATGCCGTTTGGTTTGCAAAACGGTTCTCACTGTTTTCAAGCTTTCATGCATCACGTGTTGGCGGGACTCCTCTACAAGAAGTGCGTCTGCTTTCTGGATGACATCCTGATATTCTCTGACTCGCAGCAAGCACACGACCAGGACGTTCGGGAGGTGCTGAAGAGGCTGCAGCAGCATAGACTGTACGCCAAACTGGAGAAGTGCCAGTTCGACACGACGGAGGTGGATTTCTTGGGTTACAAGCTGTCGGACAAGGGGCTAGCCATGGACAGCGCCAAGGTTCGTGCGGTGTTGGATTGGAAGAGCCCGCGCAACCGGAAAGAGGTCCAGAGGTTTGTCGGATTCGCCAATTTCTATCGCAAGTTTATCAAGGGGTTCGCGATGCAGACGGCAGCTATTACGGACACGCTAAGCTCCAAGAAAAAGAAATTCATCTGGACGGAGCAGGCGGAGCGGTCCTTTCAGACACTCAAGCGTCTCTTCGCGTCGGAAGAGCAACTGCTGCATATCGACCCCAGCAGACCGCTGAGGGTGGAGACAGACGCGTCCGATAGAGCAGTGGGAGCGGTCCTGCTGCAGAAGGACACGCAGGGGGTCTGGAGGCCGGGGGCGTTCTACTCCAGAAAGCTCAGCAAGTCGGAGCAGAACTACACCATCTGGGATAGGGAGCTGCTTGCCATTCATGCAGCTTTCAAGGCGTGGAGGCACTTCCTGATCGGCGCCAAGCACACGGTGCAGGTCTGCACGGACCACAAGAATCTGGAGCACTGGCGCACGGCTCGGTTCCTGAACCAGAGGCAGATCCGTTGGGCGGAGTTCTTTGCTGACTTCAATTTCCGAATTGAGTACGTCCCGGGCGACACCAACATCATGGCGGATGCCCTGTCCCGAAAACCGCAGTACCTCGAAGAGGCGACGCCAGCGGCGGCCATGCACATCTTCGCGCCAACAGCGTGGGCGTGCGCTTCAGCCACAGTAGACCTGGATGCGGTGCGACGGGCGTTGACGGACGACGCATTCGCGCAGGCGAAGATGGCAGAGGTGCACAAGGGCACGGCGAAGGGCGACGAGTTCCAGATACGAGATGGCTTGCTCTTACGTAAAGGGGCCGTCTACGTGCCGGGAGACGAACTTCGCGCCCGGGTACTGCAGCAGCTGCACGACGCACCCACGGCCGGGCACTTTGGCACAGAAAAAACGGTGGAATTGGTCGCAAGAGACTTTTGGTGGCCCAGACTGAGGGGGGAAGTCGCGGACTACGTCGCGAGGTGCGACACCTGCCAGAGGGCCAAGCCGGTGCACAAACCACCGGCGGGACTGCTGGAACCGCTGCAAACGCCGTTTGAACCATGGGAGAGAGTGGCCCTGGACTTTGTCACGGATCTACCCAGCTCGAGAGGCAAGACAGCTGTACTAGTGGTGGTGGACTTGTTCACCAAGATGGCACATTTCATACCGTGTGCGAAGGTGGCCACGGCAGAACAAACAGCCAAATTGTTCATAGATCACGTGTTCAAAGTGCACGGGCTGCCGCGGTCTATACTGTCCGACCGCGGACGCCAGTTCATCTCGAATTTCTGGCAAAAGCTGATGGGCTTCCTGAACGTCAAGATCAACCTGACATCGGCAAGGCACCCGCAGACCAACGGGCAAGCGGAGAGGGTCAATGCCATCATGCAGCAGTACCTGAGATGCTATGCCAATCAACAGCCTGCGACGTGGGTGGATTACCTGCCGCTCGCCGAATTCGCCTACAACAACACGAAACACGTATCCACAGGGGTGACGCCGTTCTTCGCCAACAATGGGAGGAATCCCAGAACCTTCCCGGGACTGGACAGAGTGGGGGAAGGGGAACCACAGACGGCGGACGCTTTCGCATCTGAGTTGCAAGAGGTCCACGATCAACTCAGACGGCAGCTGGAGCTGGCGAAGCACGCATACAAGGTCCAAGCTGACAAGCACAGGCGAGTTGGCGAGGAGATCCGAGTGGGAGACTGGGTCTGGTTGGCAGCCCACGCGGTGCCGACCCGATCGTTAGCCAAGAGGAAGCTAGGGCACAAGCAACTCGGTCCATACCGAGTCGAAGCGCAGATCAACCCGGTGGCTTTCCGGCTGGTGCTACCAGAGGGTTCCAGGATGCATCCGGTGTTCCACAGGTCGGTGCTCACTCCCTACAGGGCACCGCACAGGTTCCAGGAACCAGGAACGGCACCGAGTCAGTCTCCGGAGCGGACGGAGGTGGGAAGATTGCCACAGCAGGACCCCATCAACGACGTCACGGAGATTTTGGACTCCAGATGGGGGGAAGACGGAGTAGAATATCTACTAGCAAGGGAGGGCACCCGGGCCAGTACTAATAGCTGGGTGCCGGACTACGCCTTGGAGGAACCCCTGCTCAAGGATGAGTTTCATGCCCTTTTCCCACACAGACCTATGCCAGCGGGCTTCTTCGATGACTGGTTGTTCACGCCCACGCTTTCCTCCAGCACGTTCCATGGCTTCGACTCGGAAGGGGAACCCGCACCGCGCACACGTTCCCCAGAGGGGTCACCGGAGGGTTCGGCGTCCGACAACTCGTATTGGTGGGACGATCGGCCAGAGGAGCAGTGGCGCCGGAAGTGGCAGGAGACACCAGGTCCAGCGACAGACGCAGAGACGGACATGGACGTTTGCGGGGAGGACCTTGGTTTCGAGCACGGCGGCACCGAAATGGAGGCGGAGGAGACCACCGTTGACGAACGCGGGGAGGAAGACTCGGAGGTCTTCAGTTGGCGGCCAGCAACGGGGAGCGAACTGTATCCGACATTCACTCCCGTGATGACGGAGCACCCACCAACCACCCTTGAAAGCGGGGAGGGGGGAAGGGGGGGGCTTCGAGGGGGGGATGGATGTCAGGGGTTCAGGAGCAGAGACGCAGAGAAGGGAGGAGACAGAGAGCGAGGGGGAGGAATACGAAGGAAGGATGAGTGGGGATGACGACCCGAGATCACCGAGCCTGTCTAGCGAGTCCGAGGATTCCCAGAAGGGAGCGCCAGCAGCCAGAGCAAGGGGGGAGAGCAGGGGGACACCCCAGGAAGAAGGGTCCAGAGAGGGATCAGAAAGCAGCAGTTGGAGATCGGGACCCACGTTCCCAGCCGGGAGCAGCGGGGAGAAAGGGGACCAGATAGCGGGCTCCGGAGACTTTCAGAAGGAGGGAGGGCATGAGTCAGGAGTAGTCACGCCCACCTCGGGGAGCGAGGAAACGATCAAGAGGAAAGTGGAGAGTTGGGCGCGCGCGCCAAGTTCAAATGTAACGGAAGCTGGCGCAGTCAGCAGCCCAGAGAGTGAACCGGGTCCCAAAGCCCGCCGCAAGGAGGCGGAAGGGTCAGGGGGGTCCGCGTCAGAAGAGAGTAGGAAAGGAGAGACCCAGGGGGGCAGGAGGACCCAGAGACGGAAGGAAAGGCGCAGGAGGTGGAGCAAGGCTAGGGTATTAAGCTGGTGCGCTAGAGGCGGAGACTCAGACGGGTCTTCGTCGTTCTGACCTAGAAGAAGTAGGGCTGCACGTTGCAGTTTGGAAATGGAATCTGTAATCCAATAAAGACTCTTTGAAACTGAACGCTGGCTGACTTGGTCCTATGTGAGCTGGGACTGGGCGGCAGCCCTGACAACCAAGATGGCACATTTCATACCGTGTGCGAAGGTGGCCACGGCAGAACAAACAGCCAAACTGTTCATAGATCACGTGTTCAAAGTGCACGGGCTGCCGCGGTCTATACTGTCCGACCGCGGACGCCAGTTCATCTCGAATTTTTGGCAAAAGCTGATGGGCTTCCTGAACGTCAAGATCAACCTGACATCAGCAAGGCACCCGCAGACCAACGGGCAAGCGGAGAGGGTCAATGCCATCATGCAGCAGTACCTGAGATGCTATGCCAATCAACAGCCTGCGACGTGGGTGGATTACCTGCCGCTCGCCGAATTCGCCTACAACAACACGAAACACGTATCCACAGGGGTGACGCCGTTCTTCGCCAACAATGGGAGGAATCCCAGAACCTTCCCGGGACTGGACAGAGTGGGGGAAGGGGAACCACAGACGGCGGACGCTTTCGCCTCTGAGTTGCAAGAGGTCCACGATCAACTCAGACGGCAGCTGGAGCTAGCGAAGCACGCATACAAAGTCCAAGCTGACAAGCACAGGCGAGTGGGCGAGGAGATCCGAGTGGGAGACTGGGTCTGGTTGGCAGCCCATGCGGTGCCGGCCCGATCGTTAGCCAAGAGGAAGCTGGGGCACAAGCAACTCGGTCCATACCGAGTCGAAGCGCAGATCAACCCGGTGGCTTTCCGGCTGGTGCTACCGGAGGGTTCCAGGATGCATCCGGTGTTCCACAGGTCGGTGCTCACTCCCTACAGGGCACCGCACAGGTTCCAGGAACCAGGAACGGCACCGAGTCAGTCTCCGGAGCGGACGGAGGCGGGAAGATTGCCACAGCAGGCCCCCATCAACGAAGTCACGGAGATTTTGGACTCCAGATGGGGGGAAGACGGAGTAGAATATCTCCTAGCAAGGGAGGGCACCCGGGCCAGTGCTAATAGCTGGGTGCCGGACTACGCCTTGGAGGAACCCCTGCTCAAGGACGAGTTTCATGCCCTTTTCCCACACAGACCTATGCCAGCGGGCTTCTTCGACGACTGGTTGTTCACGCCCACGCTTTCCTCCAGCACGTTCCATGGCTTCGACTCGGAAGGGGAACCCGCACCGCGCACACGTTCCCCAGAGGGGTCACCGGAGGGTTCGGCGTCCGACAACTCGTATTGGTGGGACGATCGGCCAGAGGAGCAGTGGCGCCGGAAGTGGCAGGAGACACCAGGTCCAGCGACAGACGCAGAGACGGACATGGACGTTTGCGGGGAGGACCTTGGTTTCGAGCACGGCGGCACCGAAATGGAGGCGGAGGAGATCACCGTTGACGAACGCGGGGAGGAAGACTCGGAGGTCTTCAGTTGGCGGCCAGCAACGGGGAGCGAACTGTATCCGACATTCACTCCCGTGATGACGGAGCACCCACCAACCACCCTTGAAAGCGGGGAGGGGGGAAGGGGGGGCTTCGAGGGGGGGATGGATGTCAGGGGTTCAGGAGCAGAGACACAGAGAAGGGAGGAGACAGAGAGCGAGGGGGAGGAATACGAAGGAAGGATGAGTGGGGATGATGACCCGAGATCACCGAGCCTGTCTAGCGAGTCCGAGGATTCCCAGAAGGGAGCGCCAGCAGCCAGGGCAAGGGGGGAGAGCAGGGGGACACCCCAGGAAGAAGGGTCCAGAGAGGGATCAGAAAGCAGCAGTTGGAGATCGGGACCCACGTGCCCAGCCGGGAGCAGCGGGGAGAAAGGGGACCAGATATCGGGTTCCGGAGACTTTCAGAAAGAGGGAGGGCATGAGTCAGGAGTAATCACGCCCACCTCGGGGAGCGATGAAACGATCAAGAGGAAAGTGGAGAGTTGGGCGCGTGCGCCAAGTTCAAATGTAGCGGAAGCTGGCGCAGTCAGCAGCCCCGAGAGTGAGCCGGGTCCCAAAGCCCGCCGCAAGGAGGCGGAAGGATCAGGGGGGTCCGCATCTGAAGAGAGTAGGAAGGGAGAGACCCAGGGGGGCAGAAGGACCCAGAGACGGAAGGAAAGGCGCAGGAGGTGGAGCAAGGCTAGGGTATTAAGCTGGTGCGCTAGAGGCGGAGACTCAGACGGGTCTTCGTCGTTCTGACCTAGAAGAAGTAGGGCTGCACATTGCAGTTTGGAAATGGAACCTGTAATCCAATAAAGACTCTTTGAAACTGAACGCTGGCTGACTTGGTCCTCTGTGAGCTGGGACTGGGCGGCAGCCCTGACAATAACAAACATTTCAATCTGCGATTTTTGGTTGAATGTGCATTCTAACCCCTAAAACACCAATTTGAAATAAGCCCCATAAGTGCGTTATCATCTTATTCCTATGTAGATGGAAGCCAAAATACCTTTTTGCTTTGGTTGTGGTGATTCTGGTGCACACCCAAAAAATACCACGCGAATTGAAATAAGCCCAATCGAAGCATATTCGTCTTCTCTCTACTCATATGGAAGCGGAAATATGGTGTTTTGTTATTTTGGTCTCATTGCATACACTTTGCGATTTCTGGGTAAATGTGCATTAACACCAAAGAACACTACTTTAACATATGCGAAATCCAAGATTGTCCTTTCTGTGTAGATGGAACCCAAAACAACTTGTTTTGCTTTGTTGAGAATTATGACAGTTCGCTTTGCGATTTGCGGGTGAATGAACAACAACAGTGCAATGCAAGCTTATTCGTCCTCTTTCTATTGACGTCGAACCAATACACCTATGCTTGATTTGGGCTCATAACAAACATTTCAATCCGATTTTTGGTTGAATGTGCATTCTAACCCCTAAAACACCAATTTGAAATAAGCCCCATAAGTGCGTTATCATCTTATTCCTATGTAGATGGAAGCCAAAATACCTTTTTGCTTTGGTTGTGGTGATTCTGGTGCACACCCAAAAAATACCACGCGAATTGAAATAAGCCCAATCGAAGCATATTCGTCTTCTTTCTCCGCATATGGAAGCGGAAATATGGTGTTTTGTTATTTTGGTCTCATTGCATACACTTTGCGATTTCTGGGTAAATGTGCATTAACACCAAAGAACACTACTTTAACATATGCGAAATCCAAGATTGTTCTTTCTGTGTAGATGGAACCCAAAACAACTTGTTTTGCTTTGTTGAGAATTATGACAGTTCGTTTTGCTATTTGTGGGTGAATGAACAACAGTGCAATGCAAGCTTATTCGTCCTCTTTCTATTGACGTCGAACCAATACACCTATGCTTTATTTGGGCTCATAACAAACATTTCACTGCGGTTTTTGGTTGAATGTGCATTCTAACCCCTAAAACACCAATTTGAAATAAGCCCCATGTGCGTTATCATCTTATTCCTATGTAGATGGAAGCCAAAATACCTTTTTGCTTTGGTTGTGGTGATTCTGGTGCACACCCAAAAAATACCACGCGAATTGAAATAAGCCCAATCGAAGCATATTCGTCTTCTCTCTACTCATATGGAAGCGGAAATATGGTGTTTTGTTATTTTGGTCTCTTTACATACACTTTGCGATTTCTGGGTAAATGTGCATTAACACCAAAGAACACTACTTTAACATATGCGAAATCCAAGATTGTCCTTTCTGTGTAGATGGAACCCAAAACAACTTGTTTTGCTTTGTTGAGAATTATGACAGTTCGCTTTGCGATTTGCGGGTGAATGAACAACAACAGTGCAATGCAAGCTTATTCGTCCTCTTTCTATTGACGTCGAACCAATACACCTATGCTTGATTTGGGCTCATAACAAACATTTCAATCCGATTTTTGGTTGAATGTGCATTCTAACCCCTAAAACACCAATTTGAAATAAGCCCCATAAGTGCGTTATCATCTTATTCCTATGTAGATGGAAGCCAAAATACCTTTTTGCTTTGGTTGTGGTGATTCTGGTGCACACCCAAAAAATACCACGCGAATTGAAATAAGCCCAATCGAAGCATATTCGTCTTCTTTCTCCGCATATGGAAGCGGAAATATGGTGTTTTGTTATTTTGGTCTCATTGCATACACTTTGCGATTTCTGGGTAAATGTGCATTAACACCAAAGAACACTACTTTAACATATGCGAAATCCAAGATTGTTCTTTCTGTGTAGATGGAACCCAAAACAACTTGTTTTGCTTTGTTGAGAATTATGACAGTTCGTTTTGCTATTTGTGGGTGAATGAACAACAGTGCAATGCAAGCTTATTCGTCCTCTTTCTATTGACGTCGAACCAATACACCTATGCTTTATTTGGGCTCATAACAAACATTTCACTGCGGTTTTTGGTTGAATGTGCATTCTAACCCCTAAAACACCAATTTGAAATAAGCCCCATGTGCGTTATCATCTTATTCCTATGTAGATGGAAGCCAAAATACCTTTTTGCTTTGGTTGTGGTGATTCTGGTGCACACCCAAAAAATACCACGCGAATTGAAATAAGCCCAATCGAAGCGTATTCGTCTTCTTTCTAGGCATATGGAAGCGGAAATATGGTGTTTTGTTATTTTGGTCTCATTGCATACACTTTGCGATTTCTGGGTAAATGTGCATTAACACCAAAGAACACATAAGCGAAATCCAAGATTGTCCTTTCTGTGTAGATGGAACCCAAAACAACTTGTTTTGCCTTGTTGAGAATTATGACAGTTCGCTTTGCTATTTGTGGGTGAATGAACAACAACAGTGCAATGCAAGCTTATTCGTCCTCTTTCTACTGAGGTCGAACCAATACACCTATTCTTGATTTGGGCTCATAACAAACATTTCAATGCGATTTTTGGTTGAATGTGCATTCTAACCCCTAAAACACCAATTTGAAATAAGCCCCATGTGCGTTATCATCTTATTCCTATGTAGATGGAAGCCAAAATACCTTTTTGCTTTGGTTGTGGTGATTCTGGTGCACACCCAAAAAATACCACGCGAATTGAAATAAGCCCAATCGAAGCATATTCGTCTTTCTTTTACGCATATGTAAGCCGAAATATGGTGTTTTGTTATTTTGGTCTCTTTCTTTACATACACTTTGCGATTTCTGGGTAAATGAGCATTAACACCAAAGAACACGACTTTGAAATAAGCGAAATCCAAGATTGTTCTTTCTGTGTAGATGGAACCCAAAACAACTTGTTTTGCTTTGTTGAGAATTATGACAGTTCGCTTTGCTATTTGTGGGTGAATGAACAACAGTGCAATGCAAGCTTATTCGTCCTCTTTCTATTGACGGTGAACCAATACACCTATGCTTGATTTGAGATGATAACAAACATTTCAATCTGCGGTTTTTGGTTGAATGTGCATTCTAACCCCTAAAACACCAATTTGAAATAAGCCCCATGTGCGTTATCATCTTATTCCTATGTAGATGGAAGCCAAAATACCTTTTTGCTTTGGTTGTGGTGATTCTGGTGCACACCCAAAAAATACCACGCGAATTGAAATAAGCCCAATCGAAGCATATTCGTCTTCTTTCTCCGCATATGGAAGCGGAAATATGGTGTTTTGTTATTTTGGTCTCATTGCATACACTTTGCGATTTCTGGGTAAATGTGCATTAACACCAAAGAACACTACTTTAACATATGCGAAATCCAAGATTGTTCTTTCTGTGTAGATGGAACCCAAAACAACTTGTTTTGCTTTGTTGAGAATTATGACAGTTCGTTTTGCTATTTGTGGGTGAATGAACAACAGTGCAATGCAAGCTTATTCGTCCTCTTTCTATTGACGTCGAACCAATACACCTATGCTTTATTTGGGCTCATAACAAACATTTCACTGCGGTTTTTGGTTGAATGTGCATTCTAACCCCTAAAACACCAATTTGAAATAAGCCCCATGTGCGTTATCATCTTATTCCTATGTAGATGGAAGCCAAAATACCTTTTTGCTTTGGTTGTGGTGATTCTGGTGCACACCCAAAAAATACCACGCGAATTGAAATAAGCCCAATCGAAGCATATTCGTCTTCCTATTACGCATATATAAGCCGAAATATGGTGTTTTGTTATTTGGTCTCTTTACATACACTTTGCGATTTCTGGGTAAATGTGCATTAACACCAAAGAACACATAAGCGAAATCCAAGATTGTCCTTTCTGTGTAGATGGAACCCAAAACAACTTGTTTTGCCTTGTTGAGAATTATGACAGTTCGCTTTGCTATTTGTGGGTGAATGAACAACAACAGTGCAATGCAAGCTTATTCGTCCTCTTTCTACTGAGGTCGAACCAATACACCTATTCTTGATTTGGGCTCATAACAAACATTTCAATGCGATTTTTGGTTGAATGTGCATTCTAACCCCTAAAACACCAATTTGAAATAAGCCCCATGTGCGTTATCATCTTATTCCTATGTAGATGGAAGCCAAAATACCTTTTTGCTTTGGTTGTGGTGATTCTGGTGCACACCCAAAAAATACCACGCGAATTGAAATAAGCCCAATCGAAGCATATTCGTCTTTCTTTTACGCATATGTAAGCCGAAATATGGTGTTTTGTTATTTTGGTCTCTTTCTTTACATACACTTTGCGATTTCTGGGTAAATGAGCATTAACACCAAAGAACACGACTTTGAAATAAGCGAAATCCAAGATTGTTCTTTCTGTGTAGATGGAACCCAAAACAACTTGTTTTGCTTTGTTGAGAATTATGACAGTTCGCTTTGCTATTTGTGGGTGAATGAACAACAGTGCAATGCAAGCTTATTCGTCCTCTTTCTATTGACGGTGAACCAATACACCTATGCTTGATTTGAGATGATAACAAACATTTCAATCTGCGGTTTTTGGTTGAATGTGCATTCTAACCCCTAAAACACCAATTTGAAATAAGCCCCATGTGCGTTATCATCTCATTCCTATGTAGATGGAAGCCAAAATACCTTTTTGCTTTGGTTGTGGTGATTCTGGTGCACACCCAAAAAATACCACGCGAATTGAAATAAGCCCAATCGAAGCATATTCGTCTTCTCTCTACTCATATGGAAGCGGAAATATGGTGTTTTGTTATTTTGGTCTCTTTACATACACTTTGCGATTTCTGGGTAAATGTGCATTAAAACCAAAGAACACGACTTTGAAATAAGCGAAATCCAAGATTGTTCTTTCTGTGTAGATGGAACCCAAAACAACTTGTTTTGCTTTGGCGAGAATTATGACAGTTCGCTTTGCGATTTGCGGGTGAATGAACAACAACAGTGCAATGCAAGCTTATTCGTCCTCTTTCTATTGACGTCGAACCAATACACCTATGCTTGATTTGGGCTCATAACAAACATTTCAATCCGATTTTTGGTTGAATGTGCATTCTAACCCCTAAAACACCAATTTGAAATAAGCCCCATAAGTGCGTTATCATCTTATTCCTATGTAGATGGAAGCCAAAATACCTTTTTGCTTTGGTTGTGGTGATTCTGGTGCACACCCAAAAAATACCACGCGAATTGAAATAAGCCCAATCGAAGCATATTCGTCTTCTTTCTAGGCATATGGAAGCGGAAATATGGTGTTTTGTTATTTTGGTCTCATTGCATACACTTTGCGATTTCTGGGTAAATGTGCATTAACACCAAAGAACACTACTTTAACATAAGCGAAATCCAAGATTGTCCTTTCTGTGTTGATGGAACCCAAAACAACTTGTTTTGCCTTGTTGAGAATTATGACAGTTCGCTTTGCTATTTGTGGGTGAATGAACAACAACAGTGCAATGCAAGCTTATTCGTCCTCTTTCTACTGAGGTCGAACCAATACACCTATGCTTGATTTGGGCTCATAACAAACATTTCAATGCGATTTTTGGTTGAATGTGCATTCTAACCCCTAAAACACCAATTTGAAATAAGCCCCATAAGTGCGTTATCATCTTATTCCTATGTAGATGGAAGCCAAAATACCTTTTTGCTTTGGTTGTGGTGATTCTGGTGCACACCCAAAAAATACCACGCGAATTGAAATAAGCCCAATCGAAGCATATTCGTCTTTCTTTTACGCATATGTAAGCCGAAATATGGTGTTTTGTTATTTTGGTCTCTTTACATACTGTCAGAGCTGCTTGAAGATCCTAGCTCACAGAGGATCACGCTAGCCAGCGATCATTAAGTAAAAGTCTTTATTGAGTTACAGTTTCCATTCTCAAGCTGCTGCGTGCAACTCTACGTCTAGTAGCTAGATCGGCGAAGCTCCGTCTGAGTCTCCGCCCCGTGTGCACCAACTTAATATCCTAGCCCGGCTCCACCTTTTCCGCCTGACTGTCCTCCTTTGGGTCCCTCTACCCCCCGGGGTCTCTTCCTTCCGGGATTCTTCTGACGCTGACTCCCCGGACCCTCCTGTCTCCTTGCGCCGGGCTTTAGGACCTGGCTCCCTTTCCGGGCTGCTTACTGCGCCGCCTTCCTCTGCATTTGAACTTGGCGCGCGCGCCCAACCTTCCACTTTCCGCTTAACCGTTTCTTCGCTCCCCGATGGAGGTGTGGCCACTCCTGACTCGTGCCCTCCCTCCTGTGGTGAGCTGCCAGCGCTTGCCCCCTGGCTCCCTTCCTCTTCCCTGCTCTCTGGCGGTGACGCTGGTCCTGATTTCCAACTGCTCTCCTCTGAGTCCCCTCTGGCTCTATCTTCCTGGGGTGCCCCCCTAGACTCCCCCCTTGCCCTGGCCACTGGTGCTCCTTTCTGTGAATCCTCTGATTCACTGGAAAGACTCGGAGATCTCGGGTCGTCGTCATCGCTCATCTTTTCTTCTGCCTCCTCCCCTTCGCTCTCTGTTTCCTCCCTTGCCCTTGCCTCTGCTCCTAAACCCCTGACATCCATCCCCCCCTCGAAGCCCCCCATTCCCCCCTCCCCTCCTTCCGGTGCTGGAGCTGGGTGCTGCTGTTGCAAAGGGACGAATGTCGGATATCGTTCGCTTCCCGTGGCGGGCCTCCATCTGAAGTCTCCCGGGTCTTCCTCCCTGCTCTCGTCGACGACGGTCACCTCCGCTTCCATCTCTGTGCCGCCGTGCTCGAAACCAGGGTCGTCCCCGAAAACGTCCATGTCCGTCTCTCCCTCACTTCCTCCTGGCGGCGTTGCTCGTCCTGGGCATTCCAGCCACTTTCTGCGGAACTGCTCCTCTGGTCTATCGTCCCACCAATACGAGGGTTCTGATGCAGATCCCGAGGGTGACCCCTCCGGGGAACGGACGTCTCGTGTCGGGTCCTCGTCCGAGTCGAACCCCCGGAACGTGCTGGCCGAAAGCGTGGGCGTGAAAAGCCAGTCGTCGAAAAAGTCTGCTGGCATAGGTCTATGTGGGAAGAGGGCATGAAACTCGTCTTTGAGCAGAGGTTCGTCCAAGGCGTAGCCCGGCACCCAGCTGTTCGCACTGGCCGGGGTGCCCTCCTTGGCGAGAAAGTATTCTACCCCCTCTTCCCCCCATCTGGAGTCCAAAATCTCCGTGACGTCGTTGATGCGCTCCTTCTGTGCCACTCCCGCGTGCCCTGTTCTGTCTCTGACCGGACTCGGCGCCGTTCCGGGTTCCTGGAACCTGTGCGGTGCCTTGTAGGGAGTGAGCACCGATCTGTGGAACACCGGATGCATTCTGGAACCCTCCGGAAGTGCCAGTCTGAAAGCTACCGGGTTGACCTGCTCTTCGACTTGGTAGGGCCCCAGTTGTTTATGCCCTAGTTTCTTCTTGGCCAACGACCTGGCCGGCACTGCGTGGGCTGCTAACCAGACCCAGTCTCCCACGTGGAGCTCTTCGCCAACCCTTCTGTGTTTGTCCGCTTGTACCTTGTATGCGTGCTTGGCCAGCTCCAGGTGGCGCCTCAGCTGATCGTGGACTTCCTGCAGCTCCGACGCGAACGCACCTGCTGTCTGCGGCTCCCCCTCCCCTATTCTTTCCAGTCCCGGGAAGGTTCTGGGGTGCCTCCCGTTGTTGGCGAAGAACGGCGTGACCCCCGTGGACACGTGCTTCGTGTTGTTGTAGGCGAACTCGGCAAGCGGCAGGTAATCCACCCACGTCGCAGGCTGTTGATTTGCATAACATCTCAGGTACTGCTGCATGATGGCATTGACCCGCTCCGCTTGCCCGTTGGTCTGCGGGTGTCTCGCCGACGCCAGGTTGATCTTGACGTTCAGGAAGCCCATCAGCTTCTGCCAGAAATTCGAGATGAACTGCCGCCCCCGGTCGGACAGAATAGACCGTGGCAGACCGTGAACCTTGAACACGTGGTCTATGAACAGTTTGGCGGTTTGCTCCGCCGTGGCCACCTTAGCACACGGAATGAAATGTGCCATCTTGGAAAACAGGTCCACCACCACCAGCACTGCCGTCTTGCCCCTCGAGCTGGGCAGATCCGTGACAAAGTCCAGGGCCACCCTTTCCCAAGGTTCGACCGGAGTTTGCAGCGGTTCCAACAGTCCGGCCGGTGGTCTGTGCACTGGCTTGGCCCTCTGGCAGGTGTCACACCTCACCACGTAGTCTGCGACCTCCCCTCTCATTCCAGGCCACCAGAAATCCCTGGCTACTGATTCCACCGTCTTCTCCTTGCCAAAGTGCCCGGCAGTGGGCGCGTCGTGCAGCTGCTGCAGCACCTTGGCGCGAAGGTCGTCTCCCGGCACGTAGATGGCCCCTTTACGGATGAGCAATCCATCTCGTAGCTGGAAACCGTCGGCCGCTGCCTTGCCCCTTTGCACCTCTGCCATCTTTGCTTGCGCGAAGGAGTCATCCTGCAACGCTCGTCGCACCGCCTCCAGGTCCACGGTTGCCGCGGCGCACGCCCACACTGTTGGTGCGAAGATGTGCATGGCGGCCGCTGGCGTTGCGTCCTCCAGATACTGTGGCTTACGGGAGAGAGCGTCCGCCATGATGTTAGTGTCCCCCGGGACATACTCTATGCGGAAGTCGAAGTTCGCAAAGAACTCAGCCCAACGTATCTGCCTCTGGTTTAGGAACTGTGCCGTGCGCCAGTGCTCCAGATTCTTGTGGTCCATGCAAACCTGCACCGTGTGCTTGGCGCCGATCAGGAAGTGCCTCCACGCTTTGAACGCTGCATGAATGGCCAGCAACTCCCTGTCCCAGATGGTGTAGTTCTGCTCGGACTTGCTGAGCTTCCTGGAGTAAAACGCTCCCGGTCGCCACACCCCCTGCGGGTCCTTCTGCAGCAGGACCGCCCCCACGGCTCTGTCCGAGGCGTCTGTCTCCACCCTCATTGGCCTGCTGGGGTTGACATGAAGCAGCTGCTCTTCCGACGCGAAGAGACGCTTGAGTGCCTGAAAGGACTGCTCCGCCTGCTCTGTCCAAATGAACTTCTTTTTCTTGGAGCTAAGCGTGTCTGTGATGGCCGCTGTCTGCATAGCGAAGCCCTTGATAAACTTGCGATAGAAGTTCGCAAAGCCGACAAACCGTTGGACCTCCTTCCGGTTGCGTGGACTCTTCCAATCCAACACCGCTCGAACCTTGGCGCTGTCCATGGCGAGCCCCTTGTCAGACAGCTTGTAGCCCAGAAAATCCACCTCCGTCACGTCAAATTGGCACTTCTCCAGCTTGGCGTAGAGCCTATGTTGCATTAGCCTGCTCAGCACTTCCTTGACGTGTCCGTCATGCTCCTGCTGCGATTCCGAAAAGATCAGGATGTCATCTAAGAAACAGACGCACGTCTTGTAGAGAAGTCCCGCCAACACGTGATGCATGAAAGCTTGAAAAACGTGGGAGCCATTTTGCAATCCAAAAGGCATAACTCTATATTCGTAGGTACCCAGTGGCGTGAACATGGCCGTCTTCCACTCATCTCCTTCCCGCATGCGAATGAGGTTGTACGCCCCTCGCAGGTCTAACTTGGTGAACACTTTTCCCTTCCGCACCTTCGCTAGGAGGTCGTCGATTCGGGGCATGGGGAAGTCCGATGGCTTGGTCCCATTGTTTAAAATGCGATAGTCCACTACCAGTCTTTTTTGGGGCGTGTCCCGCTTTTTAACAAAGAATACAGGACTGCCCCCCGCTGCCTTGGACTCTCGGATGAAACCGCGCTCCAAATTATGATCTATGAACTCTTTGAGTTCTTGCACTTCGTCCTCTGACATGGAATACAGTTTCCCTTTAGGCAGCGCCGCCCCCGGCAGCAGGTCAATTTTGCAGTCATATGGTCTGTGAGGGGGTAGCCTGTCCGCCTCTTTCTCGCAGAAAACTTCCAAAAATTCTGCGTACTTGTGGGGAATCGCTTGCAGCGTGCCTAGCAGCAGCTGTGACTCCTCTTCCTCTCCTTCCTGCCGGCGCACGATGCAGTGTTCAGCACAAAAGGAAGAGCCGAAGGTCAGCTGCCTCTGGTACCAAGACAGCGTTGGGCTGTGCTTGTCCAGCCAACTCATGCCCAATACAATGGGCGTATCCGATAGTTGAGTGACATTGAAGCTGATGATTTCTTTGTGATTCCCAAGTCGCATCACCATCGGTGGCGTCTGCTTCACCACTTGCCCCCCGAGCAGCTCCCTGCCATCCACCGTGACAACCTGCAGGGGCAGTGTGGCCGGCAGCAACTGTATAGCGTGTTTGTCGACAAAGTCCTGCCCTATAAAGTCCGCATTGCTGCCTGAGTCAATGGTGATTGGCACGTCCATGGTGATTCCATTGGGCAGCTGGAGAGATGCGGTGAGCCTCACTACTGGTTTGGGCGGGAGGGGGTTCACGGGCTGTAAAATCTCTGGGGACTGTGTCACTAACACGTCTGGCTGGGCCCCAGGGCCTCTTCCTCCAGCCAGACTGCGTCGTTTCCCTGCTGTGGTCCTCCTTGCTGCGTTGCTGCAGTCACCATTGCTGAGGCTGCAGTGAGCTTGTGGAGCCTCTGGGGACACTCTTTCGCCATATGCCCTGGCTCCTCACAGACGTAACACTTCCTGTTCCCTCTAGGAGGCTTCGCTTTCACTGCTGCCGGTGCTAGGGCTCTGGTTGCTGACTGAGCCCTTGCACCTCCAACCTCCATAGGTTCCGCTCCTCCTCCTGGTGGAGGCGTGGATTGCGCACGCGCTGCTTCTCTGGGAAGGAAGGAGGAGCCCCTGGCTGGTTCGCGCCCTCCACGCCCTTCGTCCCTGCTCCACGGACGTTCTTCCAGCCGCACCCCCACTGCCAGTGCCCTCTGAACGACCTCCTGGGTGGTCCGGGGTCTCTCCCCCCTCGCGATTTCATCTTTAATCGAGCTGTGCAGCCCCTCCCAAAAGAGGTCTCTTACAGGGGCCGAATCTCTGTCCCATTCCAGGGCACTGACCAAAGCGAAAAAGCGGGCATGGTACTGCCTCACGCTGGCCCTCCCTCGCCTTAGTCCATGCACCTCCTTCCGGGCAAGATCCACGTCAATGCTTGATAAAAAACACCCATCCATCGCTTTAATAAAGGCATCCGCATTTTGGAGCGCCGGATCCTTATCTCTCCATAAATTGCGCAGCCATGCTTTACCATCCCCATGCAAATGGGACATGATGAATCCCACTTTCTCTTGCTCATCTCTAAAGTCTTTATTCAGCAGTTGCAGTGCGCACAGTACGTCTGCTCTAAAGTTGGGATACTGTTGCAGGTTCCCATCGACGTGAGAGACCAGACCGCCTGTTCGTCTCGCCAACCCAATTCCCTCCTGCCTGGGTGTCTGCTTTGTAAGCACGTCTAACCTGACCTGGAGATCCCTGCAGGCGGCAGCTGCCTCCTCCTCTCTCTTCCTGGATGCGAGAGCCGCTGCATTCAGTTGTGACACTGCTTCTCTGAGTTCCGCTATCTGCTGCTCAGCCGTCATGTCGGCTGCCGTTCGTGAGCTCGCTGGTAGGCACCTGCTTCTCTCCCCTCCTCGAGGCTGTAGATGCCCACAATTGTGAGACGGAGCTTACTGTCAGAGCTGCTTGAAGATCCTAGCTCACAGAGGATCACGCTAGCCAGCGATCATTAAGTAAAAGTCTTTATTGAGTTACAGTTTCCATTCTCAAGCTGCTGCGTGCAACTCTACGTCTAGTAGCTAGATCGGCGAAGCTCCGTCTGAGTCTCCGCCCCGTGTGCACCAACTTAATATCCTAGCCCGGCTCCACCTTTTCCGCCTGACTGTCATCCTCTGGGTCCCTCTACCCCCCGGGGTCTCTTCCTTCCGGGATTCTTCTGACGCTGACCCCCCGGACCCTCCTGTCTCCTTGCGCCGGGCTTTAGGACCTGGCTCCCTTTCCGGGCTGCTTACTGCGCCGCCTTCCTCTGCATTTGAACTTGGCGCGCGCGCCCAACCTTCCACTTTCCGCTTAACCGTTTCTTCGCTCCCCGATGGAGGTGTGGCCACTCCTGACTCGTGCCCTCCCTCCTGTGGTGAGCTGCCAGCGCTTGCCCCCTGGCTCCCTTCCTCTTCCCTGCTCTCTGGCGGTGACGCTGGTCCCGATTTCCAACTGCTCTCCTCTGAGTCCCCTCTGGCTCTATCTTCCTGGGGTGCCCCCCTAGACCCCCCCTTGCCCTGGCCACTGGTGCTCCTTTCTGTGAATCCTCTGATTCACTGGAAAGACTCGGAGATCTTGGGTCATCGTCATCGCTCATCTTTTCTTCTGCCTCCTCCCCTTCGCTCTCTGTTTCCTCCCTTGCCCTTGCCTCTGCTCCTAAACCCCTGACACATACACTTTGCGATTTCTGGGTAAATGTGCATTAACACCAAAGAACACGACTTTGAAATAAGCGAAATCCAAGATTGTTCTTTACAACCTGTTATGCTTTCTTTCGGCTTATTACACCGCTTTGTTATTGTGGGTGAATGCACACCGAAAGTGTTGAAGGTCCTCTATTGAGATCGAACCAAAACACCTATCCTTGATTTGAGCTGATAACAAACATTTCAATCTGCGATTTTTGGTTGAATGTGCATTCTAACCCCTAAAACACCGATTTGAAATAAGCCCAGTGAGAGCTTTATCATCTTCTTTTTATGTAGATGGAAGCCAAAAAACCCTTTTGGTTTTGTTCGGGGTGATTATGGTGCACACCGAAAAAACACCATGCGAATTGACATAAGCCCAATCAAAGCTTATTCGTCTTCCTCTTATGCATATGAAAGTTGAAATATGGCGTTTTGTTATGTTGGTTATGTTACATACACTTTGCGATTTCTGGGTAAATGTGCATTAACACCAAAGAACACGACTTTGCAAGAAGCGAAATCCAAGTGTTCTTTCTATGTAGATGGAACCCAAAACAACCTGTTTTGCTTTCTTTAGGCTTATTACACCGCTTTGTTATTTGTGGGTGAATGAACACCGAAAGTGCACTCCAAGGTTATTCGTCCTCTATTGAGATCGAACCAAAACACCTATCCTTGATTTGAGCTGATAACAAACATTTCAATCTGCGATTTTTGGTTGAATGTGCATTCAAACCCCGAACAAACACATATTTGAAATAAGCCCCATAGTGCGTGTGAAATATGGTGTTTTGTTATTTTGGTCTCATTAAATAAACTTTGCGATTTCTGGGTAAATGTGCATTAACACCAAAGGACACGACTTAGGCTTAGGCTTTGCGTTAGGGTTAGGGTTAGGGTTAGGGTAACGGTAACGGTTAGGGTTGGGGTTGGGGTTAGGGTTAGGGTTAGGGTTAAGGTTAGGGTTAGGGTTAGGGTTAGGGTTAGGGTTAGGGTTAGGGTTAGGGTTAGGGTTAGGGTGAGGGTTAGGGTTAGGGTTAGGGTTCGAGTTCGGGTTAGGGTGGATGTTGCGATTAGGGTTTGGGTTAGGGTTTGGGTTAGGGTTAGGATTCGGGTTCGGGTTCGGGTTCGGGATAGGGTTAGGATTCGGGTTCGGGTTAGTGTTACGGTAACGGTTAGGGTTACGGTTAGGGTTACGGTTAGGGTTAGGGTTACGGTAACAGTTAGGGTTAGGGTGGGTGTAGCGATTAGGGTCGCGGTTAGGGTTTGGGTTTCAATTAGCGTTAGGGTTAGGGTTATGGTTAGGGTTACGGATAGGGTTTCGGTTTGTGTTAGGGTTAGGGTTACGGTTACGGTTAGGGTTAGGGTTTGGGTTAGGGTTAGGGTTAGGGTACGGTTAGGGTTAGGGTTACGGTAATGGTAACGGTTAGGGTTAGGGTTAGGGTTAGGGTTAGGGTTGGGGTTGGGTTTGGGGTTAGGATTTGGGTTACGGTTAGGATTTGGGTTACGGTTAAGGTTAGGGTTAGGGTTAGCGTTAGGGTTAGGGTTACGGTTAGGGTTACGGTAACGGTAACGGTAACGGTCAGGGTTAGGGTTGCGGCAACGCTAACGGTTAGAGATAGGGTTAGGGTTAGGGTTAGGGTTGGGGTTGGGGTAGGGTTAAGGTTAGGGTTCGGGTTCGGGTTCGGGTGGATGTTGCGATTAGGGTTTGGGTTTGGGTTTGGGTTTGGGTTAGGGTTAGGGTTAGGGTTAGGGTTAGGGTTAGGGTTAGGATTCGGGTTTGGGTTCGGGTTAGTGTTACGGTAACGGATAGGGTTACGGTTTGTGTTAGGGTTACTGTTAGGGTTAGGGTTACAGTAACGGTTAGGGTTAGGGTTAGGGTTAGGGTGGGTGTAGCGAGTAGGGTTTGGGTTTGGGTTTGGGTTAGGGTTAGGGTTCGGGTTCGGGTGGATGTTGCGATTAGGGTTTGGGTTAGGGTTAGGGTTAGGGTTCGGGTTCAGGTTCGGGTTAGTGTTACTGTAACGGTTAGGGTTAGGGTTAGGGTTAGGGTTACGGTTAGGGTTCAGGTTCGGGTTCGGGTTCGGGTTAGCGTAAGGGTTAGGGTTAGGGTTAGCCTTTGCGTTAGGGTTAGGGTTCGGATTGGGGTTAGCGTAAGTGTTAGGGTTAGGGTTAGGGTTAGGGTGGGTGTTGCGATTAGGGTTTGGGTTAGGGTTTAGGGTTAGGGTTAGGGTTAGGGTTACGGTTACGGTTACGGTTAGGGTTAGGGTTAGGGTTAGGGTTAGGGTTAGGGTTAGGGTTAGGGTTAGGGTTAGGCTTAGGCTTAGGCTTAGGCTTAGGCTTAGGCTTAGCCTTAGGCGTTGCGTTAGGGTTAGGGTTATGGTTATGGTTATGGTTAGGGTTAGGGTTAGGGTTAGGGTTAGGGTTAGGGTTAGGGTTAGTGTAATGGTAACGGTTAGGGTTGGGGTTGGGGTTAGGGTTCGAGTTTGGGTTAGGGTGGATGTTGCGATTAGGGTTTGGGTTAGGGTTAGGGTTAGGGTTTGGGTAAGGGTTAGGGTTAGGGTTAGGATTAGGATTAGGGTTAGGGTTAGGGTTAGGGTTAGGGTTAGGGTTACGGTAACGGTTAGGGTTAGGGTTAGGGTTAGGGTTCAGGTTCGGGTTTGGGTTGGGGTTAGCGTAAGGGTTAGCGTTAGGCTTTGCGTTAGGGTTTGGGTTCGGGTTGGGGTTAGCGTAAGGGTTAGGGTTAGGGTTAGGGTGGGTGTTGCGATTAGGGTTTAAGTTAGGGTTTAGCGTTACGGTTATGTTTAAGGTTAGGGTTAGGCTTAGGCTTAGGCTTAGGCTTTGCGTTAGGGTTAGGGTGAAGGTTAAGGTTAGGGTTAGGGTGGATGTTGCGATTAGGGTTTGGGTTCGGGTTCGGGTTCGGGTTCGGGTTCGGGTTCGGGTTAGTGTTACGGTTAGGGTTAGGGTTAGGGTTAGGTTTAGGGTGGGTGATGCGATTAGGGTTTGGGTTAGGGTTAGGGTTAGGGTTAGGGTTAGGGTTAGGCATAGGCTTAGGCTTAGGCTTAGGCTTAGGCTTAGGCTTAGGCTTAGGCTTAGGCTTAGGCGTTGCGATAGGGTTAGGGTTAGGGTTAGGGTTAGGGTTATTGTCAGGGGTTCAGGAGCAGAGGCAAGGGCAAGGGAGGAAACAGAGAGCGAGGGGGAGGAGGCAGAAGAAAAGATGAGTGATGACGACGACCCGAGATCTCCGAGTCTTTCCAGTGAATCAGAAGATTCACAGAAAGGAGCACCAGTGGCCAGGGCAAGGGGGGAGCCTAGGGGGACACCCCAGGAAGATAGAGCCAGAGGGGGCTCAGAGGGGAGCAGTTGGAAATCGGGACCAGCGTCACCGCCAGAGAGCAGGGAAGAGGAAGGGCGCCAGGGATCAAGCGCTGGCAGCTCACAACAGGAGGGAGGGCACGAGTCAGGAGTGGCCACACCTCCATCGGGGAGCGAAGAAACGGTCAGACGGAAAGTGGAAGGTTGGGCGCACGCGCCAAGTTCAAATGCACAGGAAAGTGACGCAGTAGGCAGCCCGGAGAGGGAGCCAGGTCCTAAAGCCCGGCGCAAGGAGACAGGAGGGTCCGGGGGGTCAGCGTCAGAGGAATCCCGGAGGGAAGATACCCCGGGGGGCAGAGGGACCCAGAGGAGAACAGTCAGGCGGAAAAGGTGGGGCAGGACTAGGATATTAAGTTGGTGCACAAGGGGCGGAGACTCAGACGGAGCTTCGCCGATCTAACCATAAGACGTAGAGTTGCACGCAGCAGCTTGAGAATGGTAACTGTAACTCAATAAAGACTTTTACTTAATGATCGCTGGCTAGCGTGATCCTCTGTGAGCTAGGATCGGGGAGCAGCTCTGACAGTTATGGTTATGGTTAGGGTTAGGGTTAGGGTTAGGGTTAGGGTTAGGGTTAGGGTTAGGGTTAGTGTAACGGTAACGGTTAGGGTTGGGGTTAGGGTTCGAGTTCGGGTTAGGGTGGATGTTGCGATTAGGGTTTGGGTTAGGGTTTGGGTTAGGGTTAGGGTTAGGGTTAGGGTTAGGATTAGGATTAGGATTAGGATTAGGGTTAGGGTTAGGGTTAGGGTTAGGGTTAGGGTTAGGGTTACGGTAACGGTTAGGGTTAGGGTTAGGGTTAGGGTTCGGGTTCGGGTTGGGGTTAGCGTAAGGGTTAGGGTTAGGGTGGGTGTTGCGATTAGGGTTTAAGTTAGGTTTTAGGGTTACCGTTACGGTTAGGTTTAAGGTTAGGGTTAGGCTTAGGCTTAGGCTTAGGCTTTGCGTTAGGGTTAGGGTGAGGGTTAAGGTTAGGGTTAGGGTTATTGTTAGGGTTAGGGTTAGGGTAACGGTAACGGTAACGGTTAGGGTTAGGGTTGGGATTAGGGTTAGGGTTAGGGTTCGAGTTCGTTTTAGGGTGGATGTTGCGATTAGGGTTTGGGTTAGTGTTTGGGTTAGGGTTAGGGTTAGGATTCGGGTTCGGGTTAGTGTTACGGCAACGGTTAGGGTTTCGGTTAGGGTTAGTGTTAGGGTTAGGGTTATGGTTAGGGTTACGCTAACGGTTAGGGTTAGGGTTAGGGTGGTTGTAGCGATTAGGGTTTGGGTTTGGGTTTGGGTTTCGGTTAGGGTTAGTGTTACGGTAATGGTTAGGGTTACGGTTACGGT